>NC_061484.1:21078449-21378866 GCF_022539355.2 Hippoglossus stenolepis
ACCCACAAGCTCAGAGCGAATGAAAGGAATCACTAAGTGAGAGGGAGACACGGGGCAAACAGCGCTCGATACGCGGCACAGAACACCAATATTTCTACCTGTTAAACCTCTGTTATCACACCTTCCAAAACCATACATCTTCAAATACTAAACCACAGCGCAGTCCAAAATTAAATAATCTACCGCAGCAAAGTGAAGTCTTTAATTCCCTGTGAGCTTACATTCATCCAACTACATTATGCAGAACTAAAGAGGAAGAAGAAAATCCTCCAGGACCGCAACAATGGAGATACTCCAGAATTCGAGGCAAAGAAGAAGAAGAAGTTGTTGGAAGAGGGGAATTGCTTCGGCAACTGAGATTCAATAACAGCCCTGTTGACTCATAAGTACAAATCCAATCCCATTAGGGAGACTATGCAGGCAATAATGAATGCAGGGACCTGCCACCTGATGCTAGAGGACAGAATTGATCCCCGCTAAGGCTGGCTACGGCGAGGAACTTTAATTGCCTCATCAGCAATGCTGTCAGTCGAAACAGGGTCAACCGAGACGGCGAACCGCGCAAAGGTAAAACAGCACAAATGTGTGAAAAACAAAAGCTGATGTTGCACCCAAGGATCTGCTTGTCATTTCAACCTTGGCATCCCCATCCCGTATGCAAATGGGGAGTGCTCAGTGCCAAGTTTTTAAAAACATGATGCCAATAAAACAAGGGGCTGGACAAAAAAAAAAAACGCAGAATATAAAACCAATACCAACAGTGCTGGAATGAATGTCACCTGGAGCTAAAATATTAATGTTTTATTGAGGATGTGAAAGACAGGATGTGATTGAAAAGTCAGAAATTGCTTCTTCATCTATTAATAAATAAGTACACAAGTAGAAAGTCATCCCAATCTGTCAAGGTCTAAAACGGACTCGCATCACACCTGAATTCATAAAATCCCTCCTTCACTTCTTTTCTTCTTTACTGTTTGAAGTTTGAAAGCAGACACACCTTTCAACGTTGCAATCTGGAAACACTACTTACACACTTTGTTCGTATGCAGTTGCCAATCGATCAGACAATTCTGAGTGTAATGTGTTGGTTTTGTTTGCCTTCTAGTGCGATATTATCTATAATAATCACAAAGAAAATAAAAAATAAAAAACTTTGAAAAGACAATAAAGGGTTTAATGGCTCTTTGTACTCAGAATCGAAGTTTGCTGACGCAGAGGCTCTTAATAACGGCACTTGTAGTGGCATTGGGAATTCTCTCTTATTGCATGAGGCGATGCTTTGTTTTTTATTGTGCACAACTGATGTACACAGTATATGAATGTTTACTGATATTCATAATATGAATGTGAGGCAATTTTACGTCTGCGTGTTGTTTGTGAATATTTATCTACTGTGTGTCTACAGCCCTGAGAGACTCATAGTTTTACATTTCCATACAATGGAGCAGAAGAGAATTACAAGTGAATTGGTTTGTTGTTTCCCCCTAAAAGGACAAACTAAGGAACATCACATCAGACTGCTAAGTTTGTCCTCTGAGAGTTTTAACCATCGACAAGTGATGCACAGGCTCAATTTCACTGCCGGATAAAGACCAATGATCCAACATGTACATGTACGCACACACACCACGAGTCGAGCTCTTTATAATGTGCCCACAAATCGTGTTTAGGTCGACTCTCAAGTTAGAGCTACAGTTGATGAAAGAGCCTTGTGTGCAGACTCCATTACGCAGTATATATAAATTATATATTAGGACTCATTATCCCTGTAAATAGCCACCAACATCTAACCACCGCCACCTGCTTCCTCAGTGCGCTCTACAGGCTTCATATTTTAAAAAAACGCAAACTCTTTCTATTCATGTTTTTCTTGCCTGTTTTTCCATCATAAAATATTACCTGCAGACACATCTAATTACACACACAAAGAAATTAGACTCCAGTTATGCTACTAATGCCAGGATGCAGGTCTCCGCTTTGAGCTGATCAACTCCCCATTGAACCATCTGCATGTGTCAGGTTTGTTTTCCATCTGAAAGTGTCACGTTGTCAAACTTCAGTTACACATGTTTCAGATCTACATGCAGAGCGGTGCAGAGAGGAAACATGGCTGGGATGTGAAGCCGTGCAGTGGAATCATGACCGGTCATATAAATGTGCTGGTTCAATTTAGGGGGGTGTGATTGAAAAAAACGACTTCTTATAAAAACCCCAGTAACTGCATTTGTGGCTCACGTCCAGTTTCATTACAGTAATTTTCCGTTTGCACAGACGTGTGAAGGCCTTGGCAGCGGTGACATTTCGGCTGCATGTGAGCTAATTGAATGCAGCCGCTGACAGAAACAATGGAGGCCACTGGATTTTCATGATCAGAAGCAATATTTCAATTTATCTGACCGTAGAGTCATTTTTTGGCTGACACTGTATTTTCAGTTGCAACTCTTGTGAGAGGGTATTACTTTCCTTTTAGGTGAAGCTCCTCCAGACTCCATTACATGGTGCCAGTACATCATTGTTGGGAGAGAAATGCTTTTAGGAAGAACTGCTGCCAGACTCCAACACACTCGCTGATAATGTATGATAATGGATTCTTCTTAATCCCACCTCGTTTCTGTTTGCGCCCCGAGTGCATCGTGTGCCTCTGGCCATAAAAACACAGAAGGTGCGCCGCCGCTCCCTCTACACAAGATGCACCTGACTGCACCTTGCGTCTGCACTTTGATTCACGCCATTATCAGTCGTCATCTTATTATATTTCAAGTTTCTAACACTGGATCCCCCAGAAAAAGGATCCATCCATGTGCACAGCTTAATCAGGTAAGTCTAGGAGGAGACTCCAGTGAAACGAGTGTGTCCAGGCTGAACTTTGTCCTAGCTTTTCCTAAATGATCAATAGAAATTGGTTATAACAGTAATGACAGGGAGAAAATTGCTGGGCCCAGCGGCCTAATTAAGCCGACATCTCCAGCGCATGGCTAATTAATAGTGGAGAAGAAATTAATGAAGAGCTTGTGGCCTGCTGCTGACAGCCAGCAGGAGTAAAATGCAGCTACGTCAGCAGAGAGCCCTGCAGCACTGCAGGTGACTGCCAAAGCCTCCTTCTTCATTTAGACAGCACACTCTAATCATAGTTTTCACACCAGGTCACTGCCACACAGACACAGCAGAAAGATACAGTTTATACATAGAACCACGCTGGAAGATCTGATCTTAAACCAGATTTTTGTTAAATGGCAATTCCCATCTTTTGTTGATTCGTCTACTGGGTCTCACGTCAGCTCTCAGTAAAACAGCCAATGCTTTCCTCAGTGATTCAGACACAGGCTTGAAACCCTGATCTGAGACCAGATAAGCCTCAAGGCTGCTGCCAGCATCCCTCTTCATCATCCACAGATCCTGAAGCAGGCTGATTCCAGAGAAGGCAAAAACTACTAACAAGCTGTTTCCCATTAGCATAGAGTCCCAGCCAGTGCCAATGTTTAGCCCCTAAAACACACACAGTAGAACTGGGAGAAAGTTATTTTGTTGGACAACACGCTGCGAGTCACATTAAATCTGAACATCGGCCCCAAGAGACTCTATTAAATGTGTGGGATGTAGTTTAAACCACTCTGTGTCCCAGAAATGTGTCATCCGGCGGTCCAGCTTGACCAGGAGGCCTGGCCAAATGACAGTGAGTCCTTCCTCTCTGTGCAGAATTCAAAGACACATGCAGAGAGCAACTCTGCTGCACAGCTTCTGCACCATTTGAATACAGCTCCCCTATAAAGCTGTGCAACATTGTGCTAGAAAACTCTACACAAGTCCAAAAACATGCTATATCTTCTTCTCACAGACGCGCACACACCATCCATTAAGGTTTGAAAAAAAAGAAAAAAGGGACGACGTTGAAGTTCCATAAAATCTGTCTCCAAAAAGTGTGTTGCATCGTTCTGCAGATTAACTAAATAATTCAGCAGAGGCTGTTAATGAAAGATTAGACCACCTCAGCAAATCCACAGCTATGTCTATAGGGTTCAATTAAAAACGGATAAAAATCCAGTGACTTTTAAAACCGCCATTTAAGTGGGACTGTACGCATTAATGAAAGATAAATGCTCTTGCCCTGTGTGTACATGTGCAGGGTATCTGGAGGAATACTAAGTGTAGCTATTGATTAAACCCTTTCCTGGCCCATCCTGAGAGACAAACTACATTGCATACTCTGGTCATTGCCAAGTTTGGCCAATGCAGGTTTTTAATGGATCTGGAAAGAACCCTCCTCCGTCTCTCCTCGTGTCCAGGGAACAAAGACGAATGGCTCTTTTATTGCCCTCCCGGTAACACCTCTGTGCTCAGGTTTGCTTTTTTTCTCCTTCCCCAATCCTTTTCCATCTTCTCTTCGATAAAATTAATATCGCATTGAATGGCCAAGTCTCACATCTTGCCGATTGTTCCCTTTTTAATCAAATGTGATTACAAAAGGTTGCTTCTGAAAGGCGAGGAGGCAAACAGGGAGAAGTATGAGCGTGTGTGTGTGTGAGAGAGAATCTTTGCAGTGCTGAAATAGGCTGACTTGCAATGCAATTAGGCGACTCTCAGCTGGACTTGGACACATGACTAAAGCACTTCACATTCACACATAATGAAAAAGGAAAAAACCCATCAGGTCGTTTCAGGCTAAATATTTGGTCAAACGTTTGGTGCATTTGTAATAAAAAGCAAATTAAACCATTGAGCTTAATTGAAAGTAAACACACGCCTTTATGACAATGGCCACTCTGAATTCACAGAGAAACCCCAGTTTATTTCTATTTCTGACTATGACTGACAAACGACTGCATTCCAGGTCAAACATGGATAAGGCTCAGCGCGGGCAGTAGTCAGTTAGCCAGGCGGAAAATTGGAAAATTTAAGCTACAGTGAGTGATTAGCTAAGTCAAATATGAAACAAAAAGCCCTGTCTCCCCAGTGAATTCTTTCTGAAGTCTAATCTTTCATTCAGAGGAAATGATTTCACTTCAGTGGACTCTCAAAAAATACACTAACCTTATCACAGCTCACGCTAGCAGATAAAACTGACCATCTTCGGCAAATTCACTTGTGCACTTTAGCGTAAAGAAGTCCTGTCATTGTTTTTATTATCAGCACAGGCCCCCCCCCAACTATTTTCCCATCAATTTATCCATTTTATAGTCACACCTCGGCCCCTCTTCATCTTCTCCTCTTTCTTGAGCTGCAAACTCTGTAACTAATTGGATCTGGCATGGTCTGTAATGACTTTGCACTCTATGGGGAGCTTTGGTAAAAAAAATATCACCCTTCATTTCTTCTGGCATCACTCAAGTGACCACATACTGAACTCCAGTGACATATACGTCAATCCTGCATCCAAAATAGGAAAGACGGCAAAATGTAGAGGATACAGTTGATCTCAGGTTTGATGAAGTCATATGGAGGCACTGCTGCACTGTGCACTTTGTGTTACTGCACCTGTGTGTGTGTGTGTGTGTGTACACTAACTAGTTTGGTCTGAGCAGGGCTAAGACTTATATTACCCAATAATTGTTCTGTTCTGTGAGTTATTATTATTTTTAGGTTAATGACTCCTTTATAAATATTTATAAATAATAATAATATATAATTTAAAAAATGCCAATTCATTCATCTGTACTGCTTATCCTTTGAGGAACGTGGGGGGTCATTGTTGATACTGGGCGAGAGGCGGGGGTGCATCCGGGACAGGCCACCAGTGAACTGTATCACAGTGCCAACATGTAGACACTCACATTTATCACCTACGGTCAATATCCAATTAACCAGACTGTTTGAATCTAGGGAGGAAGCCTCGTAGACTAGTAGGCTAATTGATTTACTTTTCATTTAGTAGTTGAAACAAGAGAAAGATAATCAGTACATGATCTAACATCTGTATCAAACATTCTTCAAAGCTTTGTAATTAAAAATGTTGCAATTAGAGATTTTAAAGACAAACAGTGTTGCCTGTCTGGCCTCAATAAGTTAAGCTGTTCCACAGTTTCAGTCTCTGGTCGCCCTCAGTCACCCGCTATGATCTGAGAGTAACCAGCAGAGCTACATTCACTGATCTAAATGAACACCCAGGCACAGAGGAGAGTGATACGTCCTTGATGTCATTTGAATTGAGGACATTTTTTGCTTTGAAATTGATGAGTGGAATTTTGAAATCAAGGCAACCGGTGCAGGTTGGCGAGTAAAGGAGTAATGTGCTCGTATTTCTTAGTGCCTGTTGCATCCGAACAGCAGCTTATTGCTTATTGCGGATTCATTTGACAGTCACAGATTATAGATTGTTATCCAGGTGCTCTCCACACATCTTGTACATCTAGTTAACTTACAACTTGAGGAGGGAGTAGGGAAAGATTGCCAGGGAAAGAACCAGAGCAGGAGAACTCGGCAAACCTTTTCCATCATGCCTGTTGCCTCCAGTCAAATTGAGCTGTCAGACGCAGAGGAGTTCAATTCTAAATTCAGCACGGCTCGGCTGTAAGTAACTGTATAAAGCTTGGAAATTCAAGTCCATTGGCCAGGGACAAATTTGTCTGTCACTATCAATTATAGGCAAGTTAAATTCTTCTGTCAATACAAGCCTGTTTCCACCTCAGCATGTGTGCTGTATTAAATCCCCCATTCCTTCTAAACACCATGTCCTCATGCTGTGAAGGTTTGCAAGGTGCTTTTCCACCTACCTCTTTTTCTCTGCTTCATATCTGCTGAGCAGACGCTGCAGACCACCACACTTGAAGCCCTGGAAATGGGCTGCAGGGGCACCGACAGTGACAATGTCATAGAATGCATCTGCAAAGACAGAAAACAGAGTCGATAACATTTTGGATACAGACATGGATAATACGACACCTTGAAAACACTGACGGCAATGGACGACCTTGAGGTGAGAATAATGTGATAAAAGTAAAATATCTATGTAAAAGTCAATATTTACAATTATAAATAGACTGAATCTCAATTTGTAATTTTGGAAAAAAAGATTCACTTTCAAAAATTCCTTTGATGTACTAATACTAACAACTATGTATAGTACCATTTAAAACATCTGCTTCACTAAGAGGACAAATAAAAACAAGAAAACAAGCAAAATAAAACAACATTTCAAATCAAAGACAAAAGAATACAAAATCTAAAATCAAAGACAACAAAGACAATAATGTAATATCAACCCAAATTAATGGCAAAAGAAAAGGATAGAAAATAAATCAAGTAAAAGCCCTTCGGATAGGAGTACGTTTTAAAAGAGATGAAGTGAAAGTATCGTATGTTGTTATTTACATATGATAAATGAATATGATAATGCAGCACTGTGTGTTTGTGCCATGTTACATTATGCAATTATGAGTTATAATTTTCGTATCCATCCTTGGAATTTATTCTCTAGAACATGGAGGGATCTGATTTCTTCTATTATAGACTTGTTACTTTTAGAATGTCTTTAAAGTGGTTTTATATGGATATGTTTGAATATTATTATATTTCTTTATGCACAAGTATTTTGTGGTTTAGGTTAAAGTGTGTATTTATGTGAGGCTGAACACCATACTTAAACACACACACAAATGGTTTTATGCACAACAGATATACCAGCTGAAAGCAGACTAGAAGCATGACATCATTCTGCACTTCACCAGTGTATTTGCTTTTAGTCGTGCATTGTTGTGGTTGACTCATGTTGTGCATTTATTGTTTTATTACCAGTCCTCTCTCCAGCCATCTACTGGTCTTAATGCAGCGCTGCCCCCGTGTCGAACCACAAGGACGTCCAATGTCACAGCACTTCATCCCATTTTGCACACTGGCATCAAAAGTAAATAAACAGTCCACAGACGGCGAGGCAGGCACCGGGGCCGCTTACAACAGGCCTGGTTTTAAATGAGTAATGGATGGAGCTGACAATTTAATCAGAGAAACAGTGGAGGGGGGGCAGGGGGTGTTCAGGGAAATGTGCTGGTGAAAGTTTTGGTGTGGTTTATTGCCAGGTCTGGTAATGAACACCCCCGGGAAAGCAACAGTGCACAGCTCGGGCCACCAACCAGGAAAACGCAGTTGAAAAATTTAAATTAATGACACAACAAAGCTCCGAGTGTTGCCACAGAGAAGTGAATGATGTGACTAACAACTTCCAATCCCTTAACAACACCACAATGGACCAAACGAGGTTTGATGTTGGGGCTTTGCTACTATCCACTGCTCCTTCCGTTAATTATCCCTGTGCCTTGCCACGAGGCCCCTTGTCCGCCACACGTTTGGCCCCTGGAGTGTTCAGATGTCCAAGCTCCCTTAATTGCTTCTCCCACAGCAGAAGTGCACTGGAATACAATGGCGAGCTTCAGAAGCACAATGACCAATTTGTGCTTGATTTGCCTGCTCTTCCTCTCACGCCATCCTTCCCTCAATAAATCAGCAGCAGAAGCCGTTCCGAGTACAAAGAGGACAGTCTTAAGTCAGAAGGACTGGTTATAATTCACACTTAACCACAACATTTTACTTGACCTAAATGAGTGCAGAACAATGCTTTCCGTTCAACTCTGTTGAGCTAAGCTTTTTCGGCTGGAAATATTTTTGCAGTTGTCATTTTAAAGATCGAATTCAGCCGTTCCTAGCAAAATAAATGAAAACTGGGCTCATAGTGGATTTTTTTCCCCACCCCTAATATCCTTTACTTGCTGGATGATCAATAGGAAAAAATGAAAATGAATGGTTTACTGTTGTCGAGTGGATTGCATAGCCAAACTCAAGGAAATGCATCACTTCAGAAAAATCAAATGGAACAATAGAGCAATTGACTACGGCTGGAAACTGAGACTCAGGAAGACTGTTTCCTGGGCCTGACTGATTGCAATCATTTGTTTCATGTGCATTTCAAATCACAGTAAATGTGTTATTCAGCCCATTTTGGGGCAACCTTCTTGTTAGCTGTCATTTAACACAGAGATTATTGTTATGTGGACAAAATAAAAAAAAACGACCTCTCAGTATAATACAGTATAATTCAACAGCAAATGCAGTCAGATTGACAACACCTCTCTAAATTGGCATTAGTCTTAGCTAGGCGTACCTAATAAACTGCCAACTGAGTGTCTGATGTTTATGTTTTCACCTCCGTCCGTTTCATCCGTTTGTTTGTTTATTTGTTTGTTTTTCTCAGCAGGATTATAGAAAAAGTACAGAAAGATTTCCACAACAATTGGTGGAAGGATTTAATAGATTTAAATGTGGTTTCATAAAGGGGTAGGCTTTTTTTTTTCAATTGCTGCTACCACCAATGTGTAGCTTAGAAAATGTGGATTCAGTAAATAATTAACATATTTATATGTATCGTCTATAGTTGTAGAACGATAGAGGATGGGGTAGAGGATGTAAGACAAGGGGGAAGTGTAGTGTCCGTGTGTGTCCTTCAGATGTGTAACTCCAGGTACTGCTGTTGTAGTGTAGTGTTCTCACACAGACAGATAAAGTATCACCGCCTGGATCTGAGACGAGGTGTGGACTGGAGCCACAGAGGGTTAATATCAGTGTGTCAATCAATTAATTTTCAAACTCTTCTTTTAGGCTTGTTTTATCTTGAGGTTTCCACCTTTCCTGCGTTGACAGTGTGAAACCGTAGCACGACTGTATGACGACTTGATTTGACTTATCTCATCTGTCATCCCTGATGTCTTTACTGAGAGAACCACAGTTTATGTCAACGTTTGTCAGTCTATAACTTCCCATCAATCATCGAGTGCACAGTGGAAATGCAGCCCACTCGCACACGTAGCGAGGCAGCAGTTAGTGGCCTTCATACACCGAGACAGTTCCAGGACAATAAGAGGCTCTGCCAGCCAGAGAGCGGCAGTGCAGGAGACAGCCTGGTCGTTCTCTCTCTGGAAAAACGCATAGGGCTTCATTAGCGTTTTTTTGTCCATCCTTCCCCGGGCAAGCAGATTCTCACCTTTCAGCCTGGGTGAGGACGAAGCACCCTGTCTGAGCCTGCTGAGGATCCCTGACAGACGGAGAAGTCAGACATAGAGAGATAACAGAAGGAGACAAGCACAGCAGCCTCAGCTCACAGAAGTGTGTGTGTGTCGTATGTTGCGGCAGCTGTTACAAGTGGACAGACTATTCGGCTCAAACAGTTCAGGTGCTTCGGGAAAAATGAAAGACAACAGGTCTAATAATCAGTCTGAGACGAGGCTAAGGCAGAAGTATAATACCTGTTTTTCTGGGGCACGTCACCCTCATCCTCTGCGTGTGCAAGTTTATTGGGATGAACTCCAGAGATTTCTGGGCTTTGCAGCAGCTTGGCTTGAATGATCGACCTGAAAAAGAAGAGACTTGAGTCAGTCATTTTCTAATGAAACATAACCGCACTGGCAAAGATTTCAAAGGTGGGAACATCCCCATTATAGCCGCTTGTGTCACCGAAAAGCTCTCGGCATCTGCTTTATATAGCTTCTCCCTCTATTATCCTGTTAATGTGCTTATGAAGAGAGGAACAAAGACACAGAAGTAGATTAACAAACATTAGATTTAAAAAAATGGGCTGATGTTCAAACGTTCTCTTTGATTTCCCCATGAAAAGAAAACCCTCGCGCAAATAAATGACTTGAGGTCTCTCAAATGAAGAACTCTGTGACAAACGGCGATACATGTTATACAAAAGCACCAAATTAAAACCCATTTAAAGGGTGTTGAAGTAGCCGAAGTGTGGATTCAATTATATATCGCAGGGATGGGGAGTTTTTTTTTTTTTTACATTATTGCTACAATATTCAAAGTAAAATGTGGAAAAGGAAAGTACAAAATCGAATGAGGATTTAATTTGCCTCCAGTTTGTGGTCGCTTAATAAGTACATGCTGAATAAAGAGTACAACCATCAAATTAGTAAAATCCAATCATTCAGCCATTTTCCAACAGAAAGAAGAACTGTAGTAGAAAATGTCACAGATTACACCAACTACAAATTATTCTCTGCTGTAAATTAGCGTTGTGATTGAACCTCCAAGCCATTGGAGTGCGATCACTTAACACCCATCTCCATGTATCAGGTAGAGAATGTATCAATTAGAGACGAACAAGAATCTGGAAAGTAGCTCATTTTCAATCAGCTGCTGGTAACATCCACTAATGTGCAGAGTAATCCTTTAAGCGGAGGATTTTATGCCCTCTGCAGCTAAAAAACATCCAATTAAAAAATTCTGCCAAACGATACTCTTTGTTTGTGGCTTACAGTTAAGCTCAAAATCACAATCTGACTCTCCATGTTGGCTGCTCCGATCTCAAATATGTAAAATAGGGCTGATGAGCCTCTTTGAGACGAGGCTAAGCTTTCAAGAACAGCCGAGACACAGAGGAGTGTTGAACGCATAATTCACTTAAATGAAAGTATTCAGAAGAGGTAGAGAACACCCCAAACTTATCTTATTACAGAGTTTAATCTAATTTGGCATTTAAACTTTAGAATGAAATCCCCTGAAGACACACGACTTTGGATTTCCTCTCAAAGGAATTCAGCTCATGTTGCAAATAAATTCCAAAACCAACAAGAACTGATCCAGTGCAAGTTTCATAATGTGCGGCTTGTATGTGTCAAGTCACAGGAGATATTAAAGAGCATATGTAAAGTGAGTTAAACAATGTTGATGCAATGACTCGCCAGTCCATCAGAGGACCAACATTCAGAGACTCCAAACTCCAAACCCCAATCTGAAGGTTTGTAGATGTGAGGCAGCCGCAAGGCAGCTCCAATCTGTAGTCTTGTCTCAACTAAACCTTCTAAATATTATGACTTGTAATATTATTAGCAGCTCATATGTAACAGCCTTTAAGAAGCCATGCTTTCTAGCTTGTCCATCTGACATGTGCTGAATTTAACAGAGCTCAACACAGACTCTTTCCTAACGGATCATAAAATACTCCAGAGGAAACAAAGCAGTGTGGCAGCAGCTCTGTGTTCACACAGAATAAGAAGAGAAAACCTGGAACCTGTCACAGATTTTAACACCGTTTGGCAGGTTGAACAAACATGAAAACAAATCCACTGCACCTCCATTACTGAACATAATGCTGAAACCACTGACCTACTCAAGCTGAAATGTGTTACCTCAGAAATGGATAACACTTCTGACTCAGCGGGAGCTGACAGCGATGTGGCTTATTATTTTCAAGCACTGAAAATCAATCATGTCTTCTCACTATGGCGGCAACAGATTTGCTGCAATTTATTCAAGCACAAATGTAAACAGATGCTGTTTCTAAACACAGGATGAACAATCTGTTGAGTAACTATAGTGAAGACCGACACATCCTTCAGTTTGTTTAGTGTTGTCCTGTCAATGTGAGGGTGTTTGAATTGTGACTAGGGACTGCAGATGAAAAGTTAAGTTAAATAACTAGTGCAACACACATTTAAGTTAGATATCGTACAAATCAAATAAATACATCCAACAGATAAGCTCCACGTGTAGAAATGAATATTAAATGCAGACAAACATTAAGACATTTAATAATTCATACGGTCTCAAGCAAACCTTTGTTTTAAGAGCATATCTGGTGTCCACTAGATGTCGACAAGTTGACTGCCAAGGCCGAGACATGCACACTGTGAGAGGTCCCTGTGGTTAAGTGATGTAATCATTTTCTCAACACGACAAGGAGTCTGCAGCCATGCTAGCAGCTCTGAGGCACAGTGGTCCTTGAGTTAAATGCTAATATCAGCTTGCTGACATGCTCACAGTCACAATGCTAACATGCTTATAAAGACAAATCTTGGCCTATACTGCTTGTGCAAATTTCTTCACCCAGTTAGAAATAAAAGTGGTCTCGTCAGTGCACCTCCACACATTTCTGTGCTCGGTTCGGTTTCCAAAGGCTAATATCCCAGTCAGTGGCTGAGCCGTCATCCCTGCTCAGTGGGGTCTCACCGTTGGCCGCAGAGCTCGGGGGACCAGGCTAATCGAGCTAGTGATTGTTGTAGGTTAGATGAATTAACCGTATCAGATCCCCATCTGTCTGCCCAGGTGGGCTGGCTGTGTGACAGAGGGGCCGGGTGCCAGCAGTGCTGACCAACATCTGGCCAGCATCTCTTCTTGTAATCTTTGCCGTCGTTTCTTTGCTCTGAGCCACTTTTCTGTGCTCCTTTTGATTCCTTCAGAGGGTCCAACAACCGATATCCTATGCTTTTAAAGGCCTCTGCCTGTGTGCCTGAGAACAAGCTGAGAAGAAAGAAACACACAAGATCACACAGTGCAACAAGCACCACTGGAGGCGTGTAGGTGTCAGGTCAGTCAGATCAGTGTAGGCCTGTGTAAGCATGGTAAGGATTCCTTCTTCGTGTTCCTCTGATGCTGAGAGCACAGCAGGATTTCTGAATCAATCCACACTCAGATATGTTGTATACACAGAGGAGGAGTGGACACATGCTGTGAGTGGTGGGATCAGTCATGTCTGAGCGTTTTATCCAATTTATTCCTGTTAACTTTGTAACTTCTCTTATTACTATTGTCACCTGTAAAATAGCAAATAACAGAGACACAGTACTGTATCTATACCTGGAGGAAAGAGACTGCGAAGAATACACAGAAAATAAGAAATGAGCTATCGTGTCCATCTTTCTCACTATCTGCACAATAACTAGCGTTACTGGTGACCACACAGATATGACACTGCCCTAATCTACAATGTGGAGCTCTGGGCTTTAAGCTGACGTGCGAGCGATACCGGAGATCCAACAAACACCGTGCTGACTGGATTATGTATGTGCCTTTAATTTGCCGGCTCATAAACAAAGGGTAAAGGGATGATTAATTCATGAACAGTTATTAGAGCATCTGAAATATTCGCTGAGGTCAGCGCGTCATTAAAAATGGATATTGTGTTGAACCTAAACATGGGGACTCTATCTCAACCTCCCAGAGGAGTGCAGCTCTCCTTCATCCTTGTACTCTGCTACCTGCAGCTTCTAAAAGCGGCTTTTGCTTTTTTTTGTTCTTACAAATAGAATTTAAATTAGATAAACATATGCAAAACTCTGCCTGACCCATGAAATGTGCACAGATACAGGTACAGGTTCTTCTTCGTGCATTAAAATCCTCCAGACTTCTTCAATGATATGTGCATTAGAGTCAGCCTGTGATTAACATAAATGCACAAATAATCCTATTTAAGGACAATTCTCAGAAGACATCCAGACATCTAGCTCTTACATGGTGGCAGCTGATCGTGGACTTTGATTACAACAACACTACTCACATACTCTATCATTACTGACAATAACTCCTCAATTCATTTGTCATTGCTGCTCCCTTCATCTCTATCAGACATTTTCTTACGTATAAATACTTTAAACATTGACACACTTCTGTATTATGTTACAATCTGTTCCTTCTGATCAATGTTGTAAAAACTGTTATTTTGTTGATGCCTCCAGTTACACACGGCATCTATTGCACTTCTGTTCGTCCTGGGAGAGGGATCCTCACACGTGTCTCTCTCTGAGGTTTCTACGTTTTTTCCCCTGTTAATAGTTTTTCCTTACTCTCGTTGAGGGTTAAGAACAGAGGATGTCGCACCTCATTAAGCCCCATGAGACAAATAGTGATTTGTGAATATGGGCTATACAAATAACATTTGATTGATGGATACATATCTTTCATATCATGCATCTATGCATCCCCTTCAATTGGTACAAAATGCTGCTCCTGGGATTATTACTGCTTCAAGAAAACAACCACATATCACAGATTCTAGCCTCACTGCACTGGTTTCCTGGTTATGTTCGCATATATGATTTTATTGATTACGTTTAAAGATTTACAGCACCAAGCCCCTGTGTATATCAAGGATTTACTAAGTCCCTATGTGCCTGCACACCATCTTAGAAGATAGATACTATTATCATTATTATATATGAACATTTGAAAGTAAAAACATACTGATGCACCCCCTATTGTACAGTATGTACATACAATAAATGTTTTTTTTGTTTATTTGTCACCGTTTGTTTCATTTGCTTAATTATCTTTTCAATCCCTGTTGCCTCGTCTCTGCTCATCCACTGCTCTTCACCCTCAGCTCTCCACCTTCTCTAATCATATTAGCCATCAGTAATTCATGTGCAGCAGTTTGCCCACCCAGCTTGTTTATGCCTGTCATCCTGTTAAGGTAATGCAGGACTGGATTAGAGTGGGCCGAGAGCTTCTCCCTTTATTGCAGCATCTGGGCCACACGGGGAACTTGTCAGGAACTATAATAACCAACGCCACATTATCCACTTCCCTCGCCCTCTGTATCCCCGCCCTCAGAGACCCAGCAGTCAGAGCAGGCCGGCTTAACCACCGCCATTATGGCTTATCAGCAGAAGCACCGTATCAGCAAAGAAAAAAGCTGAAGAAACAAATATCTCATTATGGGGATGAGAGTCAAATTCATCAGGCAGGGTAAATTTAGCATAGGAGGAGAATATAACAGAAAAGAAAAGGAAAATGGACAAATGCAGAGAGACTTTAATATCTATCCTCCTTTTCCTTAAAGGACAGATTATGCATCATGAACACCTCACAGCTTTTGCACAATAAAAGTATGCCACTTTAAGTGCTTGTGTACGTATAAAGGCAGCACCTACTTCACTGTTCATATGAAGTTAGAGCTTTCATCCTGTTTTTAGATATATAATCCAAACACAACAAATAAATCTTTTACAAGCACACTTTGACCACCTGATTATCACTAATATCCTGTGGCATTACAATGTGTTCATTGTTTCCTTGTTGAAATTCAGGGGCAGATGAGAAAAAGCCTAATTACTTTATTTGTTCACCTTTAAACTAACGTTGCAGAATCATTTTATTATGCAAAATATTTGCATAGTAAGTAGAGCAGTGAGTATTTGTAAATGAGATGCAGGAATGATGTTTCGGTTTGCATGGGCCAGAGATCTGTACCAGTTTACGTCTGCCCAGCAAACGGTGAATCTAATAAAGCACAGAAGGGCACATGGGCTCACACTCTTCACTTGCACCAAAAGAAACCTGTGTTGCTATGGAAACTCTTTGATGGCAAGTAGATAAACGAACCAACTTCTCACTGAGCTTTCCATCCGACACACATCACCCAGTATCTATCCCTCAAGTCAATGTTGTCCTCTCTCTCTTTTCGCAATGAACTGGACGGGTTTGAGGCCGACAAAGTGTTTTCATGGTACAATCTGGTTATCAACATGTGAACAGGTCGGCCACATAACAGACATGACAAACCCATTGTCTTTAATGTCATGTCTTTAAAGTATTGCAATTTTAAAGTAAGAGACTTCTCTCACAACTTACAATACTGAAAAAATGAGCAGCTCATTTGACTTCTGAAAAGAACATAGTTGGCAGACCGATCACCTGCCAACCACGGCCAGCTGCTTTACTTCTGCTCTGTCCAAGTACAGCTGTGCCCACAATGTTGCATTTCAATTTCATTTCTATTCTTTGGGGAAATTGAAAAAGTTCCCCTGTACATCCAAGGACAAACCGTGATAAGAAGAAATAATTTAGTTTTACTTCTACTGAACCAGTCACAGGGCTCGTGGTGTGACAAGGTATGACATCACTGAACAGAGACCTTCAGGAAATCGATGTAACCAAGGACAACCCAGAAATCTGGACGTTCTCTAACACCATTGTATCAGAAACATGAAAGCTTTAATGATCTGAGGAGGAAATTTACTTAGTTTGCCTGTGCAATAATACATGTGTGGGAACATATCTCATAAATGGAAACATCTCTGTCCGTCTCTGTGCCTTTATTTAAATTTTCTCAACAACCAATAATCTCATTGACCTGGTAGGTGTGTAGCTAAAGGGCAGAGACAGAGATTCCTCCCCTAATTCAAAAGAAAACACAGTTAACACGGTCACATCAAGCAAAGATTGGAAAAAGAGACGCACCCCTGTGATGATGCCACTGATGACATCGTAAAAGGTCACGATCCAGCTTGACGGGCACTTGCACTATACAGAATGCAACAATAGGAAGTGGATGAGGTCATACCGGTAATCTTGTCCAGCTCAGCCAAAGTCTCCTGGTAATAGCCGATGATTCCACCATACCGGGCCATCACCTCCTTCCTTAGGTTGTCCCAATGAGGAGAGAGCTCCCCCAGCTCCCTCAGGTCCTGCACCCTACACAGAAACACAGGTTTAAAAGGACCTTTGAGAGATTTATACTTTATTAAAAATAGACATTATACATTTTACATAATATTATTAATGTCATAAAGGTAATTTCATAATGCTGTATCTACATTTCTGCTTCCTTCCCAACAAAAAATTTCCAGTGAGAGGAATTGCACAAACAAACCATACAGACACATTTCTAGGCCTCAGGTTAGTATCTGGTGTCCGCTTGTCCACTGTGCCCTATCAAACTCTTCCCCTGCCCCTTCCATTTTTTCCTCCATCACTTATATGACAAACCCATCTGGTCTTTAGTGGTGACACTGGAGTGATTGGTTGCCTTTCATGGAGCTGTGCCTACGGCCCAAGGCCAAAATCCTCTGAGCTGCTTGGTTAGAAAAATACGAGGCCAGCATGAGTGTGCGTCTGTGTCTGTTTGTGGGGCGAGTGCTGATTTCCTACTAGAAGCACGGCCTCTTTCATTGGCTCATGATTTGCATCTAACAGGCGACATCAAATGGACGGATATCATTCAGAAACCAGTCCTCCAGCAATCACTGAAAAGTAAATTGTAGTGATATTATAGTGATTCGAAGTTTGAGGAGGTTTAATACACGGTCATGCGCATTACTTTCATGATAACGAGACCAATTTTCTGTGATTACACCTCATGCATTTTGTATTCTGTGTGCCTTTAAATGAAAGGCTGCATGTATAAATGCTGGTTGCTTCGACTTATTGTTAAGACCGGGCATAATTGCTTGAATGCATAATGTAGTAGTTTATTCTTTGTTGTAGTTCAACCACTATAACAACACATTAGCTGCTGATCGTCTCTCCAGACGATTCCTTGGTTTCCTCCAGGTGAGGAAGTTATTTTTAGATTACTTTGAAGTATTTCAATACACAGCAGAGGGCGATGGAAATGATGCCAGAGAGAGGGAGAGACAGAGAGAGGAAGAGAGGGAGAGGCCGAACTTACAAAAAACAAACAATAGACTTTATCCACAGTGAGAGGGACATTGTTTCTGGAAAAACATGCTGTGGTTCAATTATTTAAATGTAATCATGTTTTTCACCAGAGCTACACAGACATGTCGATGTTGATATTAGATTTTTGAAGATAGATCAGCTTATGTGTCGCACGTGTCACCTGATGAAGTAGCAGGAAATTGCAGCACAGACATATCAAAGTAGAATTAAGGTCACTCGTGAACAAAGTGTCCATTGTGTGCAGCAGTTTCCCCTCCAGAGATTACTGATAAGCAGTTTTTTTTTTTTAAACCTCAGCAAATAAGGAGGCTGTGTTTACGTCTCTCTGTTTGTTTGTTTGTTTGTCTGTTGGTTAGCAGGATTACACAAAGCAGATCCAAATAGAAAACCGGATCTGGTGATTTTGAACGTGCTTTCGAATTATCTGGCTTTGTTAGGGGGCATGGCAGACTAGCTGCAAGACGAGCATTAAGCAAATTTTCTGTGTTTTCTGTTCAGCTCAGAAATCTCATGGAGGAATATTTCAAACCCTTAAATCGAAGTAAAATTTACTGTATGGGTGAACGCCCGTGGAGTTAAGTGAGAGGGAAAAAAACATTTGCAAATGACATATAATCCACTTTTCTAGCCTGGCAAAGAGGAAATTAGCGGGTTGAATAACAAATGGTTATCTTTTGTCTCTTTTGTGTTCTGAAAAAAATCTGCCGCTGGAAATAACCTCTCAGGGCGCCACATGCTGAGCGACTCTGCCGACACACGTTCTGGAGGTGTTGGAAAGTTAGTTATGCTTGTGGCATTTGGGAAATAGAGGTAAGTACATCTGATTATAACAAGCACAGGAACACGCTCGCAGCACCGTGTGGCTCCACAGGAACACTTGTCAGTTCAGAGATCGGATTGTTTGAAGGAAGCATTATTTATATTTTTGGCTTGTGCTTGACTCCATTCTTGATTGTAAATGGATTTAAACTGAGACCAGGGGTGAATATACATGTATGTTTATTCAAAAGGTGCTGGGTGCAAAATTCCCAGGGATGAGATTTGCATTTTTGTAAATAAGAAAAAATTATTATGAAATGAAAACAAAAGACAAAAATCTAGATATCTGAAAAACGACCACGATGGAAAGAAAACAAACAGTGCTCTTCTATTGATGGATTCTAATAGAAGCCTGGGGCTGAACACTTCAATGATTTTGGAACTCTTGTGTGTCAAGACGACAGCACTGAGGTAGATTTCCCTGCTGCTGAGGTCTGAGCAGGACCACTCCACATTCCCTGGTTTCAATCAAATATATTGTTTCTGACCACTTAGGTTGGAGTGGTCCCTAATAACGTAAATGGGCCATTTTAACCAATCAAGAGGCAATGTTCTCTGATTTTCAGGTTGATATAGGAAATGTTACAGGGTCCTACACTAGTACAAAGCTCTTTACCAGATTGCAGTCATTCACCAAAATCGAAAACACCTCTGACTACACCTCTCAGCCACTGCTATTTGTGCAGCTCGGTGTCTGATCTGGTATTGTGTGTCTGGAAGTGTGGAGTGGAGGTCAGACTGGATGATCCCGTTGTAAATAATAGAGTGGATAAAATAGCAGATGAAACACATCTGCTTGCTAAATGAGGGCGATAAGGCAGAGGGATGGCAGATGCAGAGATAGAGCATCACCTCCTTAATCACAGGGCTATTGTCTGAAAAGAGTAAAGGTGCGATTGAGGAAAAGTGTGATAAGAATATGTATGGTCTGATTAAGTGTATGCTTGTAAAGAGGGTCAGAATGTCAATAAGGTCTTTTGGTGTTAAATCTACCAGAAGACAGTCTGAGAATAAATGTGCTCATATAAACTATAAAATAAAAATATATTATTTATATATCGTTGAAAAGACAGAAGCAAAACATTTTTACAAGTTTAAATGACCTGTTCTGAGCCAGTGTGGCTGCTGTAACTCTGCTGAATCTACTGTTCACTCAAATTGGGGAATTCATTTGGTTTGAATTCATATTTTAAAAGATCCCCTCCAGTCATGTTTTAGGCAATGTAAAAAATAAACATGTTTATCTAACTAATTAAAAAAAAACATCTACATCTTCTTCCTCAAGTCCAGAATCTATGAGTATGCAAGACGACACATCGCACTCGTGTAGGTTTTGCATTGGGCGATGAACGGCCTCTAGCCTTGGCTATAAAAATTATGCTTGTAAACACATTAATCTCAGATCTGAGTTCAGTGGAGACAGATGAATGTGAAAACAGTCTTCGCATGTCAAACCCCCCACATACATCATTCTGCCCTGTGAAGGTCAAACATCCAAGTTGAGCAGCAGAAAGCAAAACACATTTCTGAGGGGAGTAGTTTTTATATTATGGCATACATTTTATATATCTTAATACTGAAGGAACTTTATCCCCTTTACTTCTGTTCTTTAAGGATGATTATTACACTTGTTAAACTGCGTGGGAGTTCTTGTTGTTACTATATACACAGGTTTTTGTTGTGACTTATAACAGAGGTGTCTAGATCAAAACACAGCAGTGTCAACAGTGTGGGAGCTGATTTATAATTAACTGCAAGCATTTGGAATAACACTCCACTCTCAAGGTATCCTAGTAACTATAAGAGATATGTCCAAACTACCTGTACCTTACGGAATCTTCATGATCTTATCTACATATTGGTAGCTGCAGGTTTATTTGTTACCCAACAGTAACTGAGTAAAGATCACCTCCCTAAAATACTTAATTATTCACAGAATCTGCATCATTATCCATATCCACACCAAATTTCACCTGTTCATAGATATTAGCCCTTAATACCTGCCTGTAAAATACATATTATTTATTGAGAAACTCCCCAAAATATTGAAATTCATCCAATCACAAAATATTCGTCCCATTGACTGTATATAAAGATGAACAACATAACAGCTCCCGATAAGTGAAGTCAAAGTGACTTGTTCGCCACCTGGTGGCTGCAGTGAATCTCGCCTCTTCTAAGTTCGTGGATGGGATATGAGCCAAAGTAAAAGTACAAAAGATGGTTTCTGTCATTTCAGGTTGTTGTTATCGCACTGATGTAAGTTTAGTTTGAACTATTTATTTGATGGTATAAAAACGTTGTGAAACGTCATGATTGACAGCTGAGGATCTCGATAGTGTGGCTCCATCCCCCGATCTCTAATGCGCAGACGCTGGCTCCAAATGTGCAAGATGGCAAAGCTTGGGTCTGGGATGTTTTAGCTTCGTTTCTGGGTAGAGGGAGGAAGTAGAAACACGTCATCTATCTTTATATGCAGTCTAAGGATCCGCCCCCTTAATCGGATTCGCTCCAAAAGTTAATGGGTTCATCCTTGGTCCATACCTCACAATAAAATTGGTTCATTAGTTTTTGCACAATCCTGCTAAAAGACAGGAAAATAGACAAACGGACAAATAGCAATGACACCATAACCTCCTTGGTAAGGGTAACAAAGAGAAACCTACAATACAGAAATAATTGGGATTTGATATGGAGACGTGCAGAAACTGCTGCAGTTTGGTCTTTCTTGTTTTACTTAAGTACAAACTTTGAGTAGAACAATGTGTTCAAATGTCCTCGTGCAGATGACGAGTAGAATAGAGAGTAGAATACATTTCCCAAAGAGCAAAGACCTGTCATGTGGGGGCACCTTTATTTCATGGTGCGTTATAGTGCCTCTTCAATTTAATCACAGAGGGCTTTGTGTGTGTGGGGTCAATAAAACCTGCGTGAGAGGACTGAAGAACAAACATCTCTTCCACAACACATGCACTTTCCGACAAGCTCAGTCATCAATGTGATCCTGAACGCACAGAACCAAACAGTGACACCTGATGTCAAAACGTCAACTATAAGACACACACACAACCACTGAATCTTTACTGGAGGTACGACAATCAGTGCTCTCTGTGTTTGCAGAGTTAGATTTAAAAATGGCTGTAGACATGAAAGTGATCAGACAGAAGGAAGAGCCATCTGAGATTATCACAGAGGAAGGAAACGTAGCCACCCACCATCCGCCGCCGCTGCACTCCCAACTTTGCAGCACTAACTGAATCATTAAAAACACAGAGTTAGCATCAGTGCAGAGCTGACTGACAGAATCAGCTAAACGAAGAGGCACCGTGGAGAAAGACGACGCTTAAAGCGGATTATAGGAGAAGTGCTTAACAACCGAGCTGGATACACGCGACACATGCCTGTTAATAAACAAACGTAGTATAAGGTATAGTCACGGTTTGGAGCCTGCTGAGAGCTCACGAGCTGCAATATACAGATAAGACTTTTAATAAATATTCTATAATTGTCTTCCAAATTTAGCTATGATTGAAATGATCAGTTTGCAGAGCTGATCATCTTTTATTCAAACAGAAAGTCGGGTTAGAGATACTGAGACGGGACGTGTGGAGAAGACGAGCATGTCAGCGGATTCATCTGTTTGACTGGTGAACTGATAAAGCGTGTCTGGTCCATGGATCAATAATGACTCAGTGATGGTTTCTATGTGTGGTACTGCATGTGAAGCACGAGTCCTTGAACTCTTCGTGATGCTTCAGGTGCACAACAACAAACATGTCTCCTCCAGCTATTAAAATGTAACTTCAGCCCTAAGTTTTGGCTGAAGTGTCTCTCCCTGGAAAATAAAAAATGCTTTTAGAACGCAGTGCTGGGACAAATCTACCCCTCCACACACACACACACACACACAGACACAGACACACACACACACACACACACACGAAATACCAATTTCCTTGCATATGCTAGGTTTATCTAGGTTGTGTAGCTCTAAGCGATGACTCCAGGGCATATGGCCTCCAGAATTTCCTGACACCCAAGACTATGGTCCTCTCGAGCCACAAGAACCGTCGGCACGGGCAGTTGTCTCAGCCAGTGGTTCAAACGATGTGTGTGTGTGTGTGTGTGTGTGTGTGTGTGTGGGAGAGAGAGAGACAACCGTGGGGCAGCAGAGGAAGGGGGACAATGTTGTGGTCTAGGGATTTAGTTTCAGGATAAATTTAAAAATTAACCCAGCAGGGGACCACCCACCTTTCATTAAAGGGTGTTTTAACTTTCTCTATCAATTATAAATGTCCTGATGTAGAGACGTCGCAAACAGTTGACTCTACACAAGCGTTGGGGCTGCAAGGTCCCAGAGGGTTTGAAACACAGTGGCGTTATGAGCCATGTTCAACACATAAATGACAATTCTTTATAATTTAGGAAATAAATGTGATATTAAAACCATATTAATGTGTTTCATTACAGCCACATTATTTAGATTACAGCTCAAAACCTCATTAAAGTGTGCAGCATCGCTTTCATCTGCATCTTTAAATTTTTGTGCCTATTTCTTGTATTAAAATGAGCAATGAAGAAATCATCCGAAGCGGTGTGTGTATTTTTGTGTGTGTGTGTGTGGATACATTTGTGTGTATGTGTGTTTTATATGAAAAGGGGTTGCCAGGGACAACAGACCATTTGAGAAATGATCGGTCTTGACAAACATTAGTGGAGCCTGAGGGAAGGGACTCTCTGATCTACTTACGAGTGCTCACTCTGAGACTGGTGATCCACCATCACCCTGTGTCCTTGTCCTAACCTGTCCTCATTCTATTACTGTATTTACTGGACTGGACCTTAATTGCAGTTATATGCATGATTTCCATAATATTTCTCATCTATTCAAAATGAGACTCTTCATTAGTTAAAATGCAAAACTGGAAAATCGGAAATGCACTTGACATTTGATTAGTTTTAAAATGTTGGAGGGAGAAAGGAAACTAGGAGACGTCACGTTCTACATTTAACGAAGTGAAGGATAGTATCTAACTTTTTCTGTTTTCTGGAAAACTTCGCACTATGCACAGCATGAAGTCAGACCTTAGTTACTCATGACATGGTGAAGAAAGTAAAATGTTTTTTTCTTTATCAAAACAGAGCAAGTTTGTTGTTGAAAAAAGTTGTTGTTCGGACTTAATAACCGCTGAAGTGTTTGCTGCCCCGAGATGTTATGGAGCCATAGTATCATCCCACACTTGCAGTTATTACCAATTTGATCTTGTTCTGCACCAGTGAAAGAATGTTCACCGTATCATGAGAGGACTGAGCGATGGTGTGCATGTGTGTGTGGAAGAGACGATGTTTGTTATTTCTTGGACTTTAAAAGATCTAAATAATTAACTACTAATATAGGCAGAACCTTGAAATGACTCTTAACATTGGTTTAAGTACAAGTTAGATATGCACACTGTACATGTAATGAGGTAACAGCTTGCTGGAGTTTAACTTTTAACTTCTGGCTGTCCTCCATCGCACAGACAGGAAACAAGTGATGTAATGTGAACGCTCCATCCATCCATTATCTATATCACTTCATTCTTTGCCAATCCCGGCTGACATGAGGCGAGAGGCGGGGAACATCCCGGCCAGGCGGTCAGTCGATCGTAGGCAAGATATATAGAGACAAACAAGCATCACACCTACGGCCAATTCTTAAGTTGCCCTAACTTGCATGTCTTTGGACTGTGGGAGAAAGCCGGTGTATCCGGGAGAAACGCACGCCAGGACGGGAAGGACATGCAAACTCCACAGAGAAAGGGCTTTTGTCAGACGGTTCAATCCCAGAACCTTTTTGCTGTGAGGTGACAGTGCCAACCACTCTTCCACTGTGCCGCCAATGTGAAGTCTGGCAGTGACACAAAGATTTACCGGCATGATTTCACAGATGCTTACCTATTCATGTCCTGCTGAATGTACAGTGAGAGCAGCTGTCTTGGGATGCTAAAGGACAACGTGCACTCCTCCATTTGTTCCCGCACCAGCATCCACTTGCTGTCCATTGTTTGAAATCTGTACACTTTGCATACCGGGTTCTTGAACACTGGGGGAGGGAGACAAAGGGAAGGAAGAAAGATGCAGTGAATCATCGGACACAGAATGAAAAAAGCATCATGTTCTCTGAAATTTTTCAATTTCACAAAAGGGAGAAACAAGATCTAAAACAGCATTGACGGCTGGCAACCTCAAGGACGCCAAAGACTGACTGTCTTCAAGAGTCACAGGAGGTATGAAGCACAAATTAAATTCTATAATCAATAACTGTGTCTGCCATAGATAAGGTGCTGCTCATCTTCTCTCTCTCTCTCTCTCTCTCTCTCTCTCTCTCTCTCTCTCTCTTTCAACTCCAGTGGCAACGCAAAACTGACAGGCAGACTGAAATACACAAACCCTGTCCTGTTAATATTTGCCTTATTATTTCCTCTATTTCCATTTTAATTGCTTGTTTATTGTACAACAGCGAGGCACAGAAAGTTGTATCATTTTGAAACTTTGCTCGCTAACCCCCACCATCCAACTCTTCTCTTAGACCCAATTCAAATTCAGCCCCATCTTCCTCATTTTTGCAGAGAGTGGCTAATAGCAGCAATCGAAGGCTGGAAATGAAAAACAGCTCTAATGCTCTTATCTGCATGCTGGCAGCAGAGGGCAAGAAAGCCGTGCGCCTTGAACACTGTTTATTACTCCTTTTCGTGTGCAGAGCCACAGTCAGAAAGGAAGTCACTCAATAAGTCGGAGCTGAAGCACCCTGCAGCTGAAACACTGACATTCTCGCTCTCGGCGTTCAAACAAGCATGGTACCAATAAAAAGCTTTTTCCTTTTCTCTAAAGAGGGAGCCCCACTTCTGCTCCTTGGAACAGCACAGAGAATGCTCCCTTCACCGAAACGTTTATACTGCACCGCTCCCTGGTCTGGCCCCACATTGTCCTTTTATTCATGTCACAGGACGAAGCGTTTGAATCATTAATCTCAGTGATGCTACGTCATTTGTCCTCGAGTGTCATAGTTCAGCGATGCCCGCCAACGCAGATGGATTTAAGGAGGTGCCCTACGACCAAAATTCATAATACTAAGAGGATATTACATTGAATGCAGTATCATGAAGTGTGTTGGCAGGTTGTTTTTAACAACTGCTTCCACTCCGTGCACTCGTTTTACAGTGAATTTCTGGGCCACCACTTGAGCTCAAAACAATAAAGTGGTTTATTAAAAATGTGCCAAGACAATGAAATAACAAAGTGTTTTGCATTGATTTGCAATGTGCAAAGGATTTCACTAATATGAGTTATATTATTGCATGCTCTCAGCTTGTTATCAGCTATAAATCCTAGGAAATATAACAATAAACCGATTCTCGTAATTTGATTTTATGTGTATCCACAGCCTGATATAGGGTAAATCATTCCTCAAAGACGTAGACCTTCATTTTTGTCCAAAAATACTAATAAAGTGACGTGGAAACAACACATTATTACCATGAACATTAGAGCTGTAGTTAATTTCGAGTCGACTGCTTAGCTACGGGAAAATACGATACGTGTATTAATGGGTGAGGGTTGTGATTTCTATCCTCAGAAAGAATTAAGCTTAGTGCCACATACTGGAAAATGGACTGAATTAGGAATTTGATCAATAACCAAGAAAAAGATGTTACAGTGCTGTCCTTATCTTTTTTAAGTATCCACTTAACCACCATGACCACCTTAGTAGCATCTGCTATGAAGCTTTATTTTGAGCATCTAAAGTCAATTCTACACTCCTCTACACGTCACCACTGTGATCACATCTATCACTGTTTCGAACTTTATTTACTCCTGAACACTGCTCATTCAGACAGAGAGTCGACATCCTCTGAAGGACAATAACTGTGAGCCTCATAAGCTGAAGTGAGGCTCATTGTTTTTCAAACGATGCTCCAGTTGATGATGAAATTAATGATAATTAAGGTTGAGGAATAATGACCTCTGGAAAAGATATAAATTGCATCTAAATGAAATGGGATGCTCAGACATTGTTGTCATGGGGATTAGAGCGAGGTGAAATGGATGGCAAAAATAAACGTGGAGCAGGGGACATATGGAGAGGAGGGGGGTAAAAGCACAGCTTTAATCTGAAGAGCGACAGTTGCCGAGTTCCACCTCCGTCGGAGAAGTGGATTAACCCCTGAACTCCCCCCTGCCACCAAACTAATCTGACCACCAATCAGACGCTTCGGTTTCCCTTCCTGACACCTCTTAAGAAAATGACTTTCCGAGACGTACTGTGCGTGGGCTCCCCCCCCCCCATCTCCCCGCTCACTGCATGCTCATTTTGAAAGGTAATAAAAGCGGAAGACTAAATTACATTATTCAATCTGGCGGGGTCTGCTGGGAGGGTTTTGTTTTGACGGGCTGCAGATGTGCACCTGCAAACATGGCAGCAGCTCACGAGCTAATCACAGGAGAAACAGTAGCAGCGATGACAAAATGACAACAGGCGTGGGGGTTGCTGGGGGGCTCGGGGGGTTGGGGTTGGGTGGTGGATAAAAGAGAAAATGGATGTGTGGAACAAATTAATGCACGGTATGAAAAAAGGACTTTCACAAGTCTCCTGTGAACAAGGGCTGTGAAGTTGGAACACAGCAGGTGTCGTGACCTTTTCAAGTCTTTTCCCGTTTGTACCTACATGTCTTTCATTTTCTCTCCACAATTCTATCATTCTCTACAGGGGAGAAGGCTACATGTCTGTGCTGCCACAAAATTTGTCTCATGCGACTTGAAAGGCATCTTTTGCTTTTCAGTGAGTTCAGTCAGTCAACAAAGAACCAAGTGGGTAAGAGAATTAAAATTCTCCATCACAATGATGATTAATCGATTATTTCTAGCTTTTCTTTAAAACCATCAAAGGGTGAGTTCTTGCCAAGCCCCCCCCGCAAATATCTGTGTTCATTGTTATATTATTCAGCAATGAATGGTGATATTAGAGTGAATCATACCTGGTCCTGTAAGTGGGTAATTTTCTCTGTCGACGCAGGCATGGGACGCAGAATCACAAACCAAGGGACACTGGAAAGGAAAAGCACAAAAGGAGAAACACAGGGAGAGAATATTACTCAACATCAAGCAGGAGCGCTGAAGTATTTTCCTAAGGAGCTTACTTGGTTTCATGTTGATTATTATGTATGAGGTACAATGGAGATGACCATACCCATATGCATGTGACAGACACTCTGGTTTCGTTGGGTTAGAAAATCCCTCATTAGCCTTGTCTGTTAAAGCAAAGCGGAGCTGGAGTCAGCAGCTCCCGCAGGTATTGAGTTAAATTTAGCTGGATTGATCCGAGCTGTGCGACAAACTTCAGTGGTCCAGATTTTTATTCTTGTATGAAATATTAAACCCACTCGCATTATTACAATACAACAGAATTTTCAAACAGAACCACAGAATATAATGCCTGAATGGTCTCGTGTAAGTGTAATCAATAATTCGTTGTCATTGGTTTGATTTGGGTTTGACTTACTACAATGAGGTAATTACAAAAAACATTCTAAACTGAAGGCACATTGCAATGACTCCATTTAAAGACTAGACCATTATAACCATAGGAGCAGCTATCTGCTGTTGCAGCGTTCAAAGAATTTCAGCTTTCACCGCAATCAGTGTTGTCACAGCAGGTGACAGCTGGAGGAAAACGTCTGCTGTGACTTCACTGATTGGGTAGTGGGTTGGTAATTTATAACCATAACTGTCATTTCAGTCTTTTTCACATTTACCATCCTGCAACTTCCTCTGCTGAAGGTTAGTCCCAATTACTACGCATTGGCATTCAGTTAATGACAGTAAGCTTCAAAACAAAAAAAGATTATAAAACAATCACAATTAATCAGTAGCTCAATTATCCAAAATCCATTTCCCCTTGTTTAAATGAGACATATAATACTCATATTCAGGATCAGCTTTTTAATTTGAGTTATTACATGAAAAGGTTTAAATGCTTTATTGTTTAAAAAACACATCACTGTCTTCATACACTGTCTACATGAGCCACATATGATTGTGATTGTAAACAGCACGTATGCAGTGGCAGATTTTTCACTCTAAATTCTTTTCAAATAATTTTTAGAACATGGCCTTAAATTCACATGGAGATAGTTATAAGCAGACTTCTCTCTTCAAACCGGCAACACTCTGCCCCCTTGAAAGAACTGTCACCAGCAGATTTCATCAGCAGTAGCCAGCTAAGGAAGATAATATTAGCTTCAGTTTGACTTTTTAATGCTTCCAGCAGGCTCGTTTTAAAATAAGAATGTTTTAATTATGCACAAGCTGGCTGCGTCCATGATACTGCATCAAAAACAAAAACTCAGGCTAATGCCGCATATTAGAAGACACAGTAATAAAGAAACAGCATCATTCTTGTATTGTGTCCTTTTAGTCAAGTAAGTGTCCTCAGAAATGTTTTTTAATAACTGCTTGAAACACTAATGCTTAATAAAACAGACGTCCAACCAACAGCATTACTCACACACAAAGTCAAAACTAAATGTGACCGTTAAACAAAACAAACAGACACTGCAGCATCGGGAAATTCACGTTAGGTCTGTGATAATGAAAAGTATGAACAATGAGCCGAGGGCCACAGCTGTGAAAGGAGTCCCATTTTAATTGCAGGCGGTGGACAGCATGTGTTCGAAGGATCTTTGATGACTCAAATATGTAAAGAGATCAGATCAAAGGTGACTGGAGTCTCTTTCTTCTTTCGGCTGACTGTTTTTGCAGGGGTCAGTGGGATATTTATGAGCAGCAGCCGCCGGAACAATGACAGCGAATTATGAAACCAGTGCCTCCTACCCCCCCATCGAACAACAGACACACACACGCCCACTGTACGTTCAGACAGACAGACACGCACACGACGAATGTAAACTGAACCAGAACTTCCCCACAAGTGCGTCTTGTGTCCCAAGTCAGCCCTCCCTACTATTTGTCATATTCCTTCCCTCTTTCCTCCCCTCATCTTCCACAACAGAGACACCACACACAAGGGGAAATGTGCTGTGACAACAAACACACACACAGATGGACATGCACACATACACACACACACACACACACACACACACAGAAGACAACACATTCATCAAGGCAACATGGGCAAATTGTCAGTGACACTCTGGAGCCTAGCAGGGACCCTCCCTGAACCAGCAAAAGGGGTGGGCAGAACTGAAAGCCAGTCAGCCATGTAGAAGCTGTTGGTCAATTATATAAGACAGTGATTCACAAACACACAAACACACGCACACACACAACAGCAAATCAACGGTAGGCAAAGGCTGCAAGTCTCCATGATGCCTTGCAGTTGCTGTGGTGAAAGAAAATCAGAACCTTCCCTCCTTTACGGATCAAAAACATCATTAAAGCTCCATCTTTACTGTTTAATAACTCTACCAGTGGCTCCACAGCACACATTCGCCTCACAAATGTTTCAACAAATCGGTCTCCATTAGTACCATAAAGAAAGTGGAGAGAAATCAGAGTACGTACGACTTGATTTCTGGTGTAGCAGCATCCCATTCGGCTGACACAGTCCTCGGCTTGCTGTCAAGCTCTGCAGGAGAACACACACTTTGTTCCTCTTTTCGCTCACCTGATTATGTGAGTTACTAAAGAGCCGAGTTGAGCGGGAAGTATTGTGTGAGATTAGAGTGGAGAGGGAGAGGGAGGGGGGAGGCAACCGGTGACAACGTCCAGGAAATATCTTGGTCAAATGAATTACAAAAAAAAATCTAACAGGGACAGAGTTAAGTTTGTCAGGAAGGTAATTTGGTCGGACCTGTCTTTGATCCTGTCGACATATGAGAGCGAGACAATACAAATGTACTCACCGAGACAGATAAGGCGCACACATGCTGTAAATCCTCATTAGGGTTTACAGCAGTTAATTTAATCTCATTGGAGGACTTGAGCAGTGCCTGTCTAATCCCAGCATTAGCACCAGGCTTCGTCTGGTCCCCCTGGTACTTTACCTTCTGCGGTGGAATGTCAGTGGTGATGTGGTCCACATCAACCTCCTCCATCTCCCCCATCTTCAGACGACTCACCACCACTGTTCCTGCTGCACACACACCATCAGATGACCTAAAGGGGAGAGGGAAAGAGAAACATGTGGCATTAACCTCCTAATCTCGTGAATAAAAAAAAGCCTGCTCACTTAAATGATCGTTTCCTCTGGCTACTGCCCCTCAATGGGCCTCGGATAATTTCCAGCCTCGAGCAGGTTGTGAAATTATAAAGCTGAAAATAAAGTGAAATTGGGACATACACGCTCGCACTGTGGTGATTTTGCAGAAGAGTCTGTGCGCAGATTAAAGCCGAGCATACGCCGAAGGGAACATGATGGAGGTGACGGAAGGAACAATTCGTGTAACTGTTCAAATGGCCATCTAATAAACCAGCCTCCTGTGTGCCCTGACAGACACCGAATTTATACTAGAGTTTTCATATCAGGAAGCCAGACCAATCACTTTCCAAATCATGGAGCCATGATTAAGGAGCTGATAGGAAATCTATAGTATTGGCAGCAAGACAGACACTCTCAAATGAAGAAAAATGGTCCCTGGGCAACGCGCGAGCAAGTCTGATCACCTTAACAGACCCATCCCTAATGTGCTCAGTTCCACTCCAGCTGGAGAAAATATTGGATGTTGTGTGGCAGCTAATGGTCTGGAGAGGGAGGGGGGGATGACACACCCCTGCCCGAGGAGGAGAAAAGGCAAAGATGGCGATGGAAGCAGAAAGGACGCTTTCAAGACCAATCCATCTTGGTTGGCCACGAGGAAGAAAATCTACCCGAGGGAAAAACAGAGAAGGAGACGTGGTAAGTAGAGGAAGGGGAGAAGGCGAGGAAACACAGGAGAGGAGGAAGGGGAGCGCGAGGAGGGAGATGAAAGGAAAAGTGTGCGTGTAGTGGGACGCTGGGAGATTCAGTTAGCGCTTAATGTCTTGCAGGAGTCCCCAAGCAGACAAAATATCATTGCTTGGTTTATAAATCTAATCATTGTCCCTTGCCAGACACCTGTCTCAGTGTTTACTCCTCCGCTCATTTTCCTGTCCCCCCCCCTCATTCCTCAGCCTCGTCATCTGTCTCCCCCTCTGTTTCTCCGTGCAACAGAGGACTGGAGCCCGCTAAAAGAAAGTCACCCTGACTTTGAAGAATCAGTGTGTACCGACAGTGGCCCACAAATAATCGAGGAAATGGAGATTAACATGCATCACATTCAGTGATAGTCCTCCCAAGGCAAACCTTAGGGGTTACAGCGGCCCTTTACTCTTCAGATTGCTCTGCCTCAATCCACTAATGAAACCCTGCAGTTAAACAGACGGAGGAGATGTTTTTAGCGACTGCTTTAGGATAATTGATTTATTCCTCGGAGAAATATATTGTCATTTCTTTTCGTATTTGTGGCCAAATCAAAACTCAGCACTTATTCAAATACAATCTGAATGTATTATTGTCAGTGAGGAACTCGTCTCCAGCTCATTCCAGGAGGCAGAGGTGATTTGATTTAGCCGCGTCACCACGGCGACGGTTTACTGCACAGGTTCTGCTGAAAAGCAAAAAGCAAAGAAAGTGACAGACGTTAAAAAAGTCTGACGCTTCTTCCAGAGTCTTTAGGCTGCACACAAACTGACCTCAAATTAACTTAGAATGTTTTGATGAGAGCTGTGGATGAAAATGAAGCCCGTCTCCCCCCCCCACATCCCATCCTCTACCATCCCTCTCGCTTTCCGTCTGCTGCAGTTGGCAAGGAAACAAATCTGCAGATTGTTCTGTGCCTGCGAGCGAGCCCATCTTTTTAAAAATCTAATTGGCCCGGGAATCTCTTTTATGACAACACCTAATCTGACGGCTTTGTTAAAGTGACAAAAATAATGTGCTTAAAATATCTGCTGTGAATTTGGCACAATTCAAAAAACAATTAGTTATTAAGGAAGTGACTCATTTATAAACACATTCTCTGACGTATGGAGATACAGAGTGATTTGTTTGAAAAAACAATCTGCACCCTGCTGGTTTTAGAGGCTTTTGCTGTATGAACCATGCAGTGGGGTCCAAAAGGCTGAGACCACTTTTCTAAAGGGAAAATCTTTTCTCTTTACAAACATATTTATGCAAAATGTCCACTTATGATCCTACAAATAAAAATGTATAGTGAAGTTGGAACGTTTCCTTATTTCTTTCACTGGATCAGGAAAGTCTTTACTGTAGAAGCTGCTAACGCTTACTTAATTTTGCTGGAAAAGTTAAAATGCTCAATAAATAATGACTACAGATTGACTGATTCACTGAAGTGCAGTGACACTCGGCACCTTAAGAAATGTTGTGTCTACAACAATGAATATAATTTATCCAAAGACATCTGACAGCCAGTACAATGAGAATGAATGTGTTTAGTTAAAAAGGGAAACAGATTTCAGTTTTATTGTGAACACGTCCAACCCCTACAATCTCCTGCTGTGTTCTTCATAGAATCGCGACAAACTCTGCACATATCTGCACAAACGGCACTGGGCATTTCAAGCGGCTCATGTCTGGAAAGGACTTAATTTGGCACTACTGTCACAAACTGGTCTGCCTCACTTCTGTACAATACTCCTGTCAGTAGCATCTCTCTCAGATTGCTCCGTCCCCACAGTGGAAGTGGTAAAGGTGATATCTGTGCTCGTGTAATTGATGTGGGGAGTTAGATGGCCAAAGTCAGACAACTCAAAGGACTCAAAATGGCCCGAGAAAATGGCCTCTGTCTGCCGCCTGGCTGCCTGTCAAATGGAGGAGAGATTTTCACAGTAATGCCGAGCGAAGGGCAATTCATACTTTTTCAAAAGGTGTGAATCTAAAAGCCTGTGGGTGGGGAAAGTTCATCAGAAAATTTCAAAGCAGCAACACCACTGTGGTCGTCAGGCACTTTTCTCTGGGGAGGGGCCTCACAGATGACAGCCACAGCATGCAAAACACCACCGGCTTTTTTCCCCTCACAAGGGCTTTAGCTTCAACTTTAGGAAACTACAAAATTCACAGCAGGATCCGGAAAAAATACTATTTGGGTTTATGCTCTGCATTTTGCCCACAGAAGATACAGCAGTTTATTTAACATTATCAACTTTAAGCTCTACATTGTCTGTGGAACGGGGGTGTTCAGAGAAAAGTAATTGCCAGGGTCCTACACAGGCAACAAGAACGCGACAGCCTTGAAGTATAGCAGCGAAAGTGTAGATGGGATTCTTGACCTATATAAAGCTGGACGGCTGAGCTAAATATAGAGCTGGCTACTTTTCACTGAGGACAGATGTTAGGACACAGGACTGTAATAATGGACAACGCCAGCTGTCCAAGTGAAACTGCCGGTCCAGATTTTCACTGGGGATGAATGACAATAATCATGTGACTCGGCAGTAATTGCACTTTTTGCGAGTGGAGGGCTGAGTCAATCAATAAGACTACACTGCAGTCACTGTTCATAGAGCTGGCCAGAATCACCAGGGGACCTTACACTGAGCACACTCTCCTGCTTGTCTGGACCACTTGAAGTATATCCTGCCCTGGTTTTCTCTTGATGAAAGAGACTTGTAGGAAACATATATATTTTCAGAATCTTAAATAAATACATAATAACCTGTGTATCTTGGCTGGCAATAAAACAAAGCTTGTGGGAGGCTCAGAACTTTCTGTCTTTGAAAGGTCGATAAAAGCTTCAGATTTTCAATCAAAACAAGCTGATTTAACCAGAACAAACCTGTGCGATCAAGCTCTAACACATAATTAAAAAAATCAGTTAGTCTCCGGAAAACATCAGTAATATGCAGAATACGAAGGCACAAGTAAGGGTTCACCATAATTAGTGTATGAATTCTTGACCTTCACATTTTACCACTTTGACCACTAAACTCAAATCAGTACATCCAAGTGAGCGTTTGTGTCAGTTTTGAAAAAATGTCCTCAAGCTGCTCCTGAGATATGGCGTTCTAGAGAAGGGGAACATATTTTTTTTAAAACAGATAACCCCAAAAATGTACAATCATGGCTGACGCTGATGTGGGAATGAAAATGAGATTTGAAGCTATTTCTTTATGAAATTGTCTCCTTGTGTATCCACAGGCTTTGCCCTTCTTACTGCAGAGGGACAGAACCACATGCAGATAGTTTTTATCAAAAGACTTTAGATGATATCTCCATTTATCAATCCGAGAGGTGGGATACACACTGGACAGGTCGTCAGTGCATCACAGACCAACATATTGAGACAAACAACCGTTCACACTCACGTGAATACCTATAGTAATATGTGTGTGTATGCAACATACATATGTATGTGTAGCAGCTGTTCTGTATGTAATATACATACTCACTCACAATCCCTCATTCTTAACAGACCCACATCATCCACTCCCAACAGTCCTTATTATTACAGCAGCACAATACAAAGTGTTTTGCATATGTGTACAGTGTGAGAGAGAGAAAGTGTGTGTGTGTGTGTGTGTATTCCTGTTCTAAAGATCTCTGGCAATGAAGGTGGCTGGCATACATGCAGTGTGAAGTCCTTGAAAAGCTGAATGCAGATCGATGACAATTGAATGAGGGTGGTTGGAGGCAACGGTAGAGTAGGAGAGAGCAGGTGGTGCAGTGACACGGAGCGTACTGTATTATGACCTTTATCCCCACTTACTCAATTAATACTACATTATCAACACGTCAGTGGTACGGGGTCAAACCAATCCAGCACCTTGCACAACACAACAACAAAAACCCTCCAGACGCACGGATCCGATTCTGAAAAAACTGAGGGCGTCTTTTTAAGAGCAATGACTCTGAAACAGGGAGAGAGAGCAGATGCCCCCCCGGCCCCCGCCCCCCCAGACAGCCACCCAGGCTTCATAATTATTTTCCAACAAACTGTAAAAAGGCTGACAAAACAGAGTCTGCTATCATCTGTGTCAAACAGATGGTTTTAGTCCTGGAACTGGTCTTGAAAAAAGAAGCCAACCAACACTTTGTAGGCTGCATTCTGACAGGCCGGCACTTACTGGAGGACGGGCGGTGTGGTTTATGTTTTTATTTTCTCAAAGAGATGCAGTGAGCAGTGGCTGAATGAGAAAATGATGAAGAAATTAAATGTTAATGCTTAAATGAATACTCCTGGAAAATACTCTCATTGGAGAGAGATAAGAAGATTGATGCCATTCTTATACCTATAGGATTAATTAATATAAATAGTGAAATCTTCTCTCTGTCCTAAGGCAATTGATCTTACCATTGTTGTTTACTGAAAATTCTATTGTCACAACTTTGATAATTTATTGGGCAGATGTAAAACCATCTAACTCATGATTTAAATTAAGATTCCAGGTAAATATGTTGGATGTATCAGTGGATCTCTTATCCATTGTGATTATTCAGATGATGTGCAGAAGGAAGGACTAGGACTGAATCTACTGAAACGTGTAGGAAACCTGAGACGGGGCATCAGTACAGACTCTGACATCACGTTACACTAATAATTGGTTTGTTGGTTTGCTTTAAGTGAAAATAAATCCGCTAAATGATGAAAACAGCATCAGCAACTGAAGGGTTTTCATAAGGACTGTTGAAAGTGAGAGTCAAGAAGCTGAGCCCTTTAATACTGCACAGTTTATAAGAAGAAAAAAAGAACAGGCCACAACAGCAAACAAATCAGGATATCAGCATCTCTGAGGCTCATTAAGCTGCTTTCAGACATGCACTGAACACCAGACATTTCCCTGCCAGCTCCCTGGTAAACTGTCCGAGTGAGCCCATGTGCCCATTTCTGGACATAGCAAGAAAATGTCCACAAAATCGACAGCAGGCGAGTGGGCGTCTTGATGATGTTTCTCACATGCAATGGACAAGAAACTGGAAGAATACAAATATATCTGTCCTGAAGATGTCAACTTGGATAGGCGAGATTCGAGAGCTTTCTACAACACTGGAGCGTGCACAGAGCTTTTGTCTGAAAATTACTTTATGAACATCAAAAAAGGAAACTTGTGGTTTCCCGTATGGGAATATTTGTCGAGCACAGAGGCTTCCTGAATAAGGACTTCGGGTCTTCATGTTTGCTGAGCAGCTGCTGGTTGTAGCTTCATATTTAGTGTGAAGCGCTGACATTGTCAAAATGTCAAATCTATTTTTTAACATCCCAAAGTTTAGCACACACAGTGACCTGGTTTATCAAGAAGGGTGTCGACACTGTATCAGTCATGCAAAGGTTGGGGCGGTTATATAACTTGTATTGTGTTAAAAAAACACAACATCAGAAGCAACAAGTACAATTTTAATGTCGACAAACGTAACTAAAAACTCCACAGCCCCAGATTCCTATTGTCTCCAGGCCCAAATGAATAGAAACAATTTATCAGATTTTCGGCGGCAGCTCTGTTTGGAACCACACAAATACTTGATTCTAGTCTTTTCAGGCAGTTACTTCCCAAGACCTGTAAACACTCTTTGATGTGTAAAATGTGAGGCGCTCCCCTTTAAAGTCTAAAGCCCATTGAAGTCTAAACCATGGAGGAAACTTGACCATACTCAATCATTTGTTTACTCACTCAGACCATTTTCCACTGTTTACTTGCTCTTTAATACTGATGAACGGGGCAGACTGCTTCATGTCTGAAAGCTAGAATTTTTCTTTTCACCCCAGAGTCAGTTCAGACGAGTGCACTTGCAAAATCTTGTTAGTTGATAAATAGATGAGTGTTTTTGGTCAATGCAATCAATGTGTCTGCACCTTGTGACCTTGTAAACACATTTAAAAACACAAAAGACCAGGATGTCTACATCCGGCTTCACCACAACCAGGAACATATTCACACAAAGGCCGACACACAAAGAGAGACTCAATGGGGAAAAAAGGAAAAAGACAAAGAACAATTCCCTGCTCCATGTGGCAGGTGATTGTTTCTTGTTACATTGTTACTAAACGGTTACCTGCAAAGCTGCGATGGGCTTGTGTCAGGGTGATCTATGTCAGCGTCCTGAGAGACCTAATAGAACTGAGGCATAAGGAATAGCAGGTTTCACTAAGGACCTCGGGGGAGGAAGCACAAAAAACAAACCTTTATCTGTGTCCCTACACGGCTTTGATTAGGGGATTGAGAGGGAGGCGGCATGCTAAAGACACAAAGTGTGTGTGAGCGAGCGAGAGCTGAAGCAATGCAGATGGAGTGTGAGAGCTGCCATTGCTAGTGGTGAGTGTATAGGCTTGTTGACATAGGTAGGCAGTAAATGATAGCTGCTCTGTGCTCCATTGACTCTCACTGGCGAAGGAATTGAATGGTAGGAAGGGTGGAGGGCCATGGATCTGCTGGGAGTTTGACAGGGTGACACACACACACACACACACACACACACACACACACACACACACACACACACACACACACACACACACACACACACACACACACACACACACACACACACACACACACACACACACACAGAAATGGGAGAGTGAATGTCTGCAGAAAGCAATGAGGGATGTAGGTTAACACACTCAGCAGCACCCCATAATCCATAGGGAGTTTCTAGTGATGACGGTAAAAAAAACAAAGACGGAGAGGAAGAGAGGCAGAATAGAGCAGCACGGGAGTCGAGACTTTTACTAAAAATATGCTCAGCCTCGTCTTTGCATTTGCATCTTCAATCCTCAGCTATGCAGCAGCCTTACAACGGCAGTTGGGTCGTATTAATATAGTGATCGACAGGAATACGCTGCAGATTTTACACTCTCTTCTTCAAAAACAGTGATCTTTCCCCTCAGTTGAGTAATTATGGCAGAACAAAGACCATACTACATTAAAAATCTTCACCATAGAGCACAACCTTATAGTTCACATGAAGAAAACTACTTCAGTCTTCAATCTGAAGTAGTTAGGATCTCAGTTAAGGGATTTCTTGCTTCTACCTTGAACGCACAAAACAAGACAACCACTTGGCAATTAACTGAGGATTTGAATCAGCTAAATGTCGATAACCTCACAAAATGCAGGATAATAATTAACACAGAGCGACAAGGACAGATTAATGAATTGATTTTTAAAGTTTAAAAATGAAATGATCACTTAAATTAACAAGAATTAATAAAGAGTTTGATGGGGGATTATCAGATAATGGGACAGTGAAGGGATGAATCATTTCTAATCTCTCTACATTATTAAATGAAACGTTAAACATCAGAAAACTGAATTTTGAAACAGGTTTTAATGTTGAGCAGGACTGAAAACAAGCAGGTGTAAATGTTTGCGTGTCTGCTGAAAAGCTCACAGCTTTATCCTATTTATGAAAACCTTTGGAAAAAATATGTCCGCACAGAAAATCCAACCATCTCTGTGAATGCTGGAAAAAGCCACTATGCTGAATAAACAGTTCATACAAAACGGACCAGCAAGGACACGTTATGAACAAAATAATACACTAAGAAGAAGATTCTACTCAGCTTCACCGGCTTTGTGATAAACCCATAGACTGTATATAAAATGGACGACATAACAGCTCCCCAAAAAGGAAGCAAAAACATCCCATCCGACATCCAATCCCGCCTCCTCCATGTTAGTGAATTGGGCCAAACTAAAAAGCCCCAAAACAGTTGTGCTCTTGTGTGCTAAAAAGGAAAACGTCATGATAGACACCTGAGACTAACTCTTGATTGGTCGTGCATGTGCATCGACAGGACCTCACTACTGGTCCTCCATCCCATAATCGGTCCTGCACAGATGGCAGGACCGATCTGGGATCGTTTGGCTTCATTTCCTGATAGTAGGAGCCATCTTTTTATACAGTCTATATACAAGCAGAACACTAGCATAAGTGTCAGCATGCCAAATTTAAAACTTTTAACCTGCCAATGAAATTTAACAAAACATTTTTTGTTTCATTTTGTAAAATTACTGCTTTTGTCAACAGAGTTTGGTGGTTTTTACTATAATGGATCTTTCTGTTGGATCTCACTCTGAGACAAAACTGTCTATCTCCAGTAAGTTGTCAGACACTAATAATAACAACCTGAGCCAGTCACAGCCGAAAAACAAGGACTCTTGTGTGTGGATGTACTTTGATGTGGAGAAATGCCCAGTTGTATTACATCCTTTCAGACTGCCAGGTATAGCTTTCTTTGCTAAATACTGGACCAACTCCAAACAGTTCTCGTCCCTGTTAATCATTTAGATCCAAAAACATGAGAAAAAAGGGCCCAGTCTGAGAAACACTAGAATAAGCTTTGAAACATAAATACGTGCAGCGAGCAGTTCGAGATTACGACAACCGGCTGGGTCTCAGGCTAAAGCTCCCCCAAAGGATCCACAGCCATTTTCATAAAATAATAAGAAAGGTCAGCACCAGCTCTGCTATCAAAACTAGCCTTTGAGATATGGTCTTGAGAGACGTCTCAGAGCTCTCGTCTCCGTCTCAGTGAATGAGAGGAGTTTAAGGCCGTGCTGATGCAGCTCATCGGTATAGACAGGCAGGTAGTTATCATTCTGCATAGGCTCCCTCTCACAGTGTTGAAAAGTCAAAGGGATCCTGTTATGCAAAGTTATGTCTCCCTGAAAAATATAATTTTAGACTAACATGGAGGTGTACAGGAAAGTCACCTTTGTGCAAATAGAGGAGTGTATGTACAGGGTAATAATGAAAGAAACTCTTAGCTTCCACCTTTACTGGACATGAAAAGTCGAATGAAAAGAACTTTAGTTAAGTTACCGCTCTCCCTCTCTATAAAATAAAAGCATTAATGGTACTTTAACAAGGCCTTCTCTGCAATGCTGCTGATATTTTCACCGCTAGTTTTTAAAACAATGTCTCTGTCTGCAGGACCTTTGTTTTACAAAATGTTTTTGTCCAGACGAGAACATAAAAACAACCACAAACGCTCAAACAAGCATATCAGGCCAATGGCTAGTGATAAAGTCTACATTAACAAACCATTAAAAACCAGCAAAGAAGCCTGTGGTCCGAGTGAAATTGGGCGAGGCAGATGCCTGTGCATGCCTGAAATGTGGAGCAGTAATGGTAAATTAAGCTGTAACTTGTAATTGGACCTAGCGGTGCTAACTAGACATGAAGAAAACGGTATATAACCCCCATTGTTGCTTTTTCTGGCACATGCTCATTACACAAAGCAACCGTGGGCATTCACAAAGTAAGCTGTGATGTTTCCCAAAGGCTCACGCGACACGTGGATACACAGAAACCGTAGCTTTTGAAAATCTGTGTGTATGCGTGTGTAAAAATCCTGGTTTTAGTGACTTAAAACCCTGTTTGAACAAGAGGATCAAATGCAGAGGAAGAAGTTTGTTTTGAAAAATATCCACATTAGTGTGGACAGGGTGTAAGACACCTCCATGGTGCAGCATACTATACCTAGGATAAAGCATCAAGATAAATATTTGACCTTGACCTAAAATGTTCTCAGTTTGGACTCTGCACAGACACAGTAAGTCCTCATTACAAAAACATGAAGGCTATTAAATGGAGGATTTGGCCACACATCCACAAGCTCCTGTGGTGTGGAATGTGAATGTCTGCACATAATATCTGAAACAACACATTTTTACACACACACACACACACACAAACACACACAGACACAAAGATACTGACTGTACAGACCTGACTGACCATTTTTATGATACCCAAATAATGGGTGAACGAAACTAACAGAAATGTGCCTGAGTCGCGTTTCCCTGCAGTGTGGCCCGACTCACAGTTGACTCCAAACAGTGTCAACACTATGAGTCAATATGAGCTTCTTGTTATGGTAATGGAAGATACATGTCACATTGGATATGCTGCATGCATGATTGGACAAACAGAAGAAGAATAGATGCAAGTTCTTCTTGTTTGCAGAGACGCTCTAAACAGCAGCGAGCTGGTTACTCCGGAGGATTCCCAAGGTTAGTGGAAGGAAAACAAATACAGCGGCTACAGCTTTCCTTGGTGGCTGCACGACTCTCGAGAACTACTTCATCCTTGATATTGAATTTACTAAAACTGCAGCGAATTAAAACTGTGCTAAAATGTAGAATGTGTAAGACCTTGGAGACGTCAGCCAAGCTCTATTTGTACTCACCCACACAGTTGTAAGAACAAAACAACACTAGTTCTTATGGGTTTCAGTTTTGAATTTAGATAAAAAAATAGACCAAACCTAATATAAAAGAATATATATTTGTATTACCCAGAAGCCATAAAACTTAGTGGCCCTTGCACACTTATGGTACACCCCCACTGGAGAGTTTAATTATTTTGATAATTACCATTATCATCCTTGTGAGTAAATGGACACTTAATTACCTGCACATCTCCATCCACCGTCCACTTGACCAGAGGTGCAGTGAGCCAGAATAAGTGAAAACATGTGGGTGCAGAGTACTTAAAACAAACCTTGTCCTACACACCAAACTTCACATAAAACATTTTAACTGCTGGGGAAAAAAACAGTGATATTTAAATATATTACAGGTTTGTAATAATGAACATTTAGGAATTAATGAAAAAATACACTGGTCTTACGCACGTACTGTGTATGCCTGCCCTTTTAGTGAGCATAGCTGTAACCTTATTGTATTTGCAAATCTAATGCTTTGTACAACTTTTGCATATGATAGCCGACAGCAATATCCCATCTAACCGCAATGTGAGTGTTTACACAGATGTGTGTAGATGGTAGTGTGTTAAACTGCACTGGGTTTATGTTACCCTGTCCCTGACACGCATGGTTATGTTCCAGAGTAAAGCACAAACGACCATCAATGCTCTCACATTAAAGTCATGGCGCTACACACACCGTGAAGATATATCCAGGCAGTAAGAACGACAGCATTTACAAATGTAAATCTGAGTCTTACAGTTGACGATTGTCACGTCTTTATCTTCATGAACTCTGCTTGAACTCAACTGTAACCATAAACTGAACTGTCGTCATAATGTGGTTTATTTAACATAGATTCTCACCATAACTATATTTTATACGAAACTTTAACTATACTGTCTATATGTATAAAATATACTATATTTTAACTAAATATAAATTTAAAAAGTCATGTCAAGTCGATTTTTACTGTTTTCACGCTGACCTAAAGCTACAGTATTTTCTATAGCTGGCAATCATTTAGGTTATAAAGAAAATTAAGAAGCAATGCATTAGTATTAAAATGCACTGTGCAGGAAATACAAACATCTGGATTTAGAGTCATTAAGTCCTACATGCAAACTGCATAGCATCATTGAGGATGATATTAAAGAGCCAGTCAGACAGGATATTATGCATGACCCTCACCTTCTCTGGTGCACATATTGCAGTTGGAGCAAAAGGAGAGATTGCATTGCTCTGGTACATTGCCCTAGCTTCAATGATGGAAAACCGCAATTTAATCTCAGAGCAAAAATAGACAATGGCATACAAAATAAAATAAAAACCTAAAATGTGAGACATGTTTTTAGACACATACATCCCCCCTCTCTTTTCTTCTCTGCATTACGCCCTCATTATCATCACCTCATCACTTAGACAAGGACGAGGGATGAGCCGTGCCCCTAGCATGCCTCAGCAGCATGTCGGGCCACATTTATTAAATCTCTCTCCTCCATCTTTGGCTTCCAACACCACATCTCATTTTCTCATCTCTTCCACCTATATTTTTTCACTGCAAAGAGATGATCTAGATAAATAGAACCTGATGAATGATTGACTTACCAGAGCACTGGCACCTTCTTTAACATGGATGGCAAGTGGAGAGCTGTGTTTGTGACACTCTTACTATTACATTACCAACTCATGGCTGGTAATTGTGCAGCTTGTCAATGGAATATGTGTCTTTTTTCCACATTCTTCTCTCCAAGTTGCATTTTGATGCCACGGTACAGCATTGGCCGAATTAGCTATTTTCATATTCTACCCAGGAGCCTTAATGCCTGAGGGATCTCACAGATTATGCAGAGGAACTGTGCAGAAACTAGGCATTTTTAGTAGTGAAGGAGGAAAATGAGGAGGCCATGTGTGCATTTATTTTGGCTCAGCTGACTGATTTCTCTTCCTCTTTTACATACAGTGCGCATGTGGCGTGTGCATGTGCGTGGTGTAGATTACAGTGTACTGTATATTGTAGGGTATGTGCACCAACTCTATGTGGACGTTCTTATGTAATGTGAATGTGTGTGCATGGTTAACCTTGTGCGTGTTTTCGTGAAGGGTAATATGCGTGTAAACTCATTCCACCTGCATTAAATGCAATTATTTGATGTTTTCCTATCCCTCCTCCCGCACACACACACACACACACACACACACACACACACACACACACACACACACACACACACACACACACACACACACACACACACACACACACACACACACACACACACACACACACTTGTTTCCAACATTCCCCTCCATGTGCAAACCACTGATAAAGTGTTTCCCAACAGCCCTACACACAAATGCTGTGGCCTTAAGTGTCCTTTGAGTCCCCCCGCCCCCACCCCCCAGAGTGCTTCAGTACATATGTTTCTCTATTCACTGCTACACCGATTAAACAGGAAGGCACCATAAATATAGACATTTATATGTTTAACAATTACCCTCCTTATTTCATTTTTTCCTGGACTAAATTCTCCTCTGGTTCAAATGAGCAGCTAATGACTTGTGCAGTGAGAAATGGCGACATATGTAAGAGTGTGTGTGTGACTGCCACGAGGGAGAGAAGAAGAATCACTGCTCTGAGTAGTGTAATTAGTGACTCTGCTTTACATTTGGAGCACACACACACACACACACACACAAGTTTATATTTAAACACTGTCGACAAAATGACAAAATCGAATTAACACACAATCATTGTTATTAGTACTATATGATAATGCAATTATTATTACATAATAATAAACACATGATAAAAAATGAATGCCTATTACCATTAATGTTTTTGTTGACTTAATGTAACTATAATGACGAACCTCAACCCAACGCTAACCAACCCGAAACACCCCTATAATGTAGGTTTGTGTGTGATAAGACTAATGACCTCATAGCATGATACACACACACACACACACACACACACACACACACACACACACACACACACACACACACACACACACACACACACACAGGATATTACATTAACTTCCTATAACCTTAACCATAGCCACATGCCTAACCCTAACCCAACCTTAAAACACGTCTTAACCATAATATTCATGATTAAACCGACATCATGGGGACTCTCAGTTTGTCGCCATTAGAAAAGTAGGTCCCCACAACACACAAAGGCACGCAAGCGCACACACGTGGATCAGATAGTTGTTGATCTTTGGACTTTCAGGTCAGTGGAAAACTGTGAGAATTGGAACTATAGCGCAGGTTGAGGCTCTGTGGTGGCAGAACAGCATTATGATGATAGCAGGCTACACTTTCACAGGTGGGACAGTGAAGTGAGGCCCTCTCCAATGGGAATGGATGAATAAGCCATGGAACCAGGCAGCAGAGGCACTGGTGTGTGATAATAGTAGCCCTGCGATGGTAAACCTCTGATGCACACACATGTGCACACAGACACACTCACACCAGCGCGAGCATACAAATTCATATCAAAATCAGATCTCAAACTGTGCTGTAGAACTGGGTCATAGAGTGCCTCTCGTACAGAGTGCATACAGTTTTATAGATAACAAGAGGAGTGAGAGGGAACTACAGTGTGAGAGACTGAGGGTGCAACAGGATGAGTGCATGGGACAAAGCAGGCCGGAAAGAGGAATATGAAGCCTGGAGAGTGTGCCACTAATTTGAAAAACGCACACCTATCCTCTGTAAACTTTATTGGCACAGTTCTTTATATGATGCATTTATACAACACCATTTACTGCTGTGTTTGGGTGACGGAGGCTCACTTCCCTGTTGGAGATAATCATCTTTCCTCCCATGTGTACACATAACATGCATTATTGAGAGACCTCGGTGCCTTAGCAGCTCCTGTAGCACAAGGGTAATGTTGCACTTCCCGGTTCCCCATTTAAAATATGCTAGATTTAGAAGGTGCGTGTCTGCAAAGCAAGGCAAAGTCTATACTGCAGGGACACATACAACCCCTCACTACTTATTTAGTAATAAAAATGCCCACAGAGATTGGCAGAGAGGCAGAATATAGCCATGTAAATATATGCAATTCACTTACTCCCTTGAGTTTGCAATTAAATGCAACGAAGTCCCGAACAAATGACATTTCATGAATAAACTGAAGGTAATCAAGTCATTTAAATCACCTTTTACGTGGCTATCAGAGGCTGTACCACAAAAATACAAGCCCGGCAACCATGACTCAGCATGAGGCTACAGTAAATAATACAGGTCATGTACCAGATGTATCTACACTGTGTTTGCAATCAGCGGGACAATTAAGAGCCCTGTTGCGAAGGTGATTATTTATTTCATTGTAAATAAACTCCTCTGTCTCAGTATGGCTACGTGATGCATTACTCAGCCCAGATATAGGAGCGTTTCTAAGGTGCAGCAGCTCCTTCATTCAGTGTGAGTGATGGTCACAGGGGATTCAGGCAAGGAGTCCAAGTCCATATAACACATAACCACAGAGAGATTTACTACAAGCGCTCTGCAGGTTCCAGGGAAAATCCGCACTGAGGTCACTGTTCCCAGGCCTATAGTGTGACTGCGTATTTGGTGCGGAAGAGGATTAACAGCGATCACAGATACCACAGCTTTATCTTTCAATATTAAATAACAATACAGGACTAAGGTTAAAGGTGCACTAGTCATATTTTAAATATAATTTCGGTCATTGTGACAGCCCCGCAGATAATAGCAATCCTTATCAGCTCTGTGGAGCAGTTTAGCATCGTTCAGCTCGTTTTGCCACATTTTGCACACATAAGCTTATACACCAACTGTAGACTACCCAGCCGATCACCAAACAGCTCTTGAATCCTGCTGTGTTCTTACAATAAGCTCTCTCATACATTTGACTCCAAAACTAGCAGAAAAAAAGTCTTGAAAATGTCCAAATCAACCGTCATAGTCAGTACATGTCTTAAAGCAACACAACTGGTGAACATAGTGGAACCATTTAGCTGTTAGAGCCACATATTTTGCTCAGGATTTGGTGGAGACTGAAACAAAGCCAAAAGTGTAAATATTTGACTGTAATTCAAAGGCATGAGAATGATGCTCCATATGGTCTGAATGCATAGAAAGAGAAAACTCCACAACTGCATAGATTTGTTGATAGTGTGTTAACAGCTTGTTGCAGTGCCTAACAAAATAACCTAAACTTATACCCCCAGGCAAGAGAACACTAAGGACACTGCTCTGACACAAGTGTATTTTCAACACAAAGAGCCAAGCGGGCCTGTACACGTCTGCATATAGATATATATCGTCACCTTCAGCAGCTATTTTAAACCTGCCCTCAGATGACACAGTGACCTCACTGCCAACCAATTTCCTTTGAGATGACTTCAGTTTTAAGTGCTTATCTTCTGTTCGGACTTTTCATCTCAATCAGGACACAAGTAGGGATAAATTCCTTCTATTCAGCATCCAGCTTCCAATCTTGATTGAATTCCCTTGCATCTTTACTCAGAGATTCACAGAGACAGCAGTCTTTAAATAACACATGAAAAATATAGTTCTTATGAATTGTTTTAGACATTTTTTATAGGTGGATAACAAAAATACTATCAGGTAAACCTGGACTGAATTTGTGCTTTGACCAAACATATCAATTATTCCTTTTAATTCAGGTGTCTGATCTTTGATTTTTTTATAAGGTCCAGACTTCAAAGAAACAACTCAATTCTCCAACTAGCCTTTTTTTTTTTGTTTTAAGGTTGTGTCTGTGTTTTATTCAGGCATGTGTGTCTGTGCTGCGTCGGTCTGGATGCTGGAGAGGGTCTGTAGCACCTCGTGAGCCGTTTGGTCCTGTGAGAGCTACAGCAGGGTAGGAAATTCTCATCTTCATTTCAATGGCTTCTGGTGCCCACAAGAGAAACAGATCTTCACAAGGACTGAGTCTATAAATCCACCAGTCCTACTCAAAACGACACAGTAAGGGACCTTGAAAAAGAGGTGACTCGAATCAAACCGGTCGGGCCTTACAGGAAACAAAAACAATCCGTGACAAACATCCTAACCAGCCACACATGAAAGCGGGCATGGGACAAGAGAGGGCAGCTGAAATGCAGTGTGAATTCGTGAGAATAAGGAATGAGCTTTGAGGCGGACAGCCCTGTAGCAGAGTGAACTTTACTGAAAGGCCAAAATAAAAGTAAAAATCACATACCCACACGCTGGAGCTGGTCAAATACCAATTTCCTCTCTACATATGCTCAGCACCAATGCAAATCCTGAGCTTATGAGGAGGAGTTGGACCAAGACATATTGGTTTTGAGATTCACTGAAGGGAATCAATCCTTGCCTCATGGAGACAAAGTAGTCCCACGTTCCCTCTGCTGAGCGAAGTCAACTCAAATTAACTGACTGAGCGGGGATTAGTACACTGTATTGAAATGAAGCATCTGTTCCTCTGAGGGCAGTGTGAGTTGTACCCCTGTTGTTGTCAGCGCTGCAGCATCCGAGCTGCTCGGCCGACAGAACTAACTTGAACTGTGAATAATGGGCTCATCCACAGGTCAAACAGCCCAGGATGAATCATACATGCTCATGAAAAATACTCATCTCTGAAATGTTTTCTCACTGGATGAACCAACAAGCGAATCAAGAGCCTCTCCTCTGTTTGTCTGTGCGTGTTAGGCACGCATCACTGACTGTCAGCGTAACACACTCGAGCTCAGACAACACAGGGGCCACAGATCTTCAGGCCAAAACTGCGTGCGAGTTTAAATAAAGAACTTGAATAAGTTAGCTGTCATTATTCAGCACAGGTAGCTCCCAGTGATTCTTTAAACTACCTTAAGGGAAAAAAAACTATGCTTGGATAAAGTTAGGATGGTGTGGTGTGGTGTTCTCTCCCATTCTTGTAAACACAATATCTCAAGAACTCCTTGAGGGACTTTCTTCTAATTTGGTACAAATGTCAAGGTCATTGTGACCTCATAAAACATGTTTTTGGCCTTTTGAACATTTAAAACATTCAGTCTGCCTTTAGAGAATTTATTCATATTTTGACCAATTGTCACTTGGACAAAAAGATGAACTGATCAGAGGTCAAAGGTCACAGTGACCTCATATGACTCTGGGAAAAAAAGATTATGTAGACTAAAGCTGTACTGGTCGGTGGAGGCATATACCGCAGGGTAGTAATTCCAGTTTTAATAATATTTTTTATAAACTCTAAGCCAGACTGTCTAGACTTTTTGACCCCTCACATAAAAAATACTTGCAACCGCTCCTCATCTGTTCTGTGACTGTTAGTATAGATATTTTACTCCTTATTTTATTTGGATATCTTTTCTCTCCTGGCAAGTTAAGATTAACCAGTAAATCTCCTGAAAAAAATAACGAAAATTAATATTTCTGTAGAAACATGTTTTCTTTTTTTCTACATTCCTTATTCTATAATTCATCTGATATCCAAAGAGTCTGTTCCTTACATTGGATGCCACTACCCTAAAGAATATGGATGAACGTATGTGCAGGTGGAAAAGGCTGCAGTCAGTTATATAGGGAACACTAACATCTGAATATTGAGGGAAACTGTTGACATTTTACTTGTTTAAAAGCATTGAAGCAACACTTCAAGTATGATTGGAGGGCTTCATGGCATCTGTAGGAAAAAAGTCACAACCCAACAACAAAATCCACAACAAACAACAGTGCAGTGTGACGAGGGGGCAGTGACAATTCTGTGCAAATAAACAGCCACAGCGACACCTTCACAAAAATGTGTTTGTGCATAAACGCAAAGGTGCAAACACACTGCAGCTAATACAGTCAATCGTGCAAAACACAATTATACCCAGTGACCTGGGATCACCAACAGGAAATGAAAAGCATAACAAAGGAGAGCACCAAAAAAAAGAAGGCGTGCAAAAGCAGCATATTTTCAAAACCCAACTATGAGTGCAAAGGGAAAAGGAAATTCACTACGACAGTAAAAACGGGACGGACACAATTTCATTTGAACAGGTTACAGGTAAAAGGAATAGATCCCACCCATTGAATCACGCACACTGTTTGCATGCAAAGCAACAAGATGTTTATTCTGACTGACAGAGGGAATTTCAAACGCTTTAGTCTGAGACACGGGGGGGGGGGAGAGCAGGTTTTGAACTCCAGACCAAACCGAGAACCAATTTGCGTGTCGGTGCAGTGTTTCCATTTACAAGATGGCCTGAGATCCAGCAGATGGAATCTAGTCCCCGGTCCCTATGGTAAACTTTCACACCTCTCCACGTAGCCTCTGCGGCACAGCTCTTCAGTCAAGACTGCAATGTGTGAGCACTGTGCCTGTGACAAAACTATCTCTTTGGGCTACAAGCATAGACAAATGTTCTGCCTTCTGTCAAAAAAAGGCCACATGATACCTCGTTGTTCAGTCAGAAACATTCTCATCAGTGTTGTGACTAATGCAACTGACCTGAGCATAATGTCTTTTGTTCCGGGAAGGATTCTGTGTCCAAACAGAAGCTGTTTCATACTAAGCACAGCGAAGATAAATAACCCTGTGAGACAACAGTCGATGGGTGACGAGACATAACATCTATGTTGTGTTATCTCTGCACTCATGACAACACAATATAGGGTGAATGAGAAAACGATTTAATCTCTCATCATATGCAATGGTGAAATATCTCATAATAAATAACAATACAGGATATATATTGAGAACTGTTTAGCTTATCAGCTTTATATTTTGCATGTGTATTGTTATAAGCACAAGGAATGGCTGTGTTTAATTTGGTGCGATTTGGACACCAAATAGATTCAATATTAATACAAACATTTTAACAGAAAACCAGCGCTCAGTTGCAGCAGTGGCTGGGACTCATCAAGGATTCTCCAATCCGAGGTCCTGTGGACCGAGGAGACCTTCACCAAACTTTGAATAAACAAGTAAATAGCTCTTTGTGTGGCAGCGGTGGAGCAGCCTCGGGGTTCTGTGGACTGAGTCCCCCAGCAGGTCTTTATTTGCCAAGGCTCAATTACTGCAGGTCACTTTTACATTTTCAGAAAGAAAAGCTGCAACCAGCATCACCACAGGCCGAGCAAACAGCCCATTCCAAAGAGGCAGGTTTAGAACGGCCACTGTACTGGTATTTGTACTGGATGCTGTGGTGTTAAGTCACACATTATGAATCAGCTTAAAATACAGTGGTTGTTGTTCCCAGCAGCACAAACAGCTTTAAAAACAACTAAACACCATCAGAAACATTCCAGCAAATAACCCTTTCTTCACTGTGACACCTTGGTAGCCATTCTTTATGGACCAGCATTGTTGCTATGTACAGACAAAGCATGTTAATATTGTCCCAGGAAACAACTTATCTGTTATTTGTCAAGAGCCTTTCTCTGCAGCAGAATGACTGATGACATCCTTATAGTCCCGTCTTTAAGAAAGTTACGAGTCTCAAGTTGCACAGCTGCTTTCCTAAAATAAAACTTTTTTTCTGCTGGTTGCTTGATTTTCATTATGCAATTATCTAATTTTAGTTTGACTTCCTAAACTCAGAGGGACACACTTCATTCATCCCTCATTTATCTATAACGCTTTGAGGTTTGCATAACCTCAAAGCGTGAGGTTATGCAAGACACAGGGACAAACAACCATTCACACTCACATCTACAGTCATTCTACAAGTCTCCAGTTAACCTAAACCCAATCTGCATGTCTTTGGACTGTGAGTAGAAGCCAGACAAGCGGCGAACATGCAAACTCCACATATAAAAGACCCGGGCCGGGATTTGAATCGTTTACCTTCTTGCGGTGAGGTGATAGCTCAAACCGCCACACCACCATTTAATTCTATTCAATTTCATTGTATTTGTATCGCACCAAACCACAACATGCATTATCCACAGGCACTTTACGTAGTAAGATCCGGACCTTACAATATGGAAGAGAAACACAACAGATTCCATAATAAGCACACTTGGCGTCAGAGGAGAGAAAACACTCCCAGATCCAAGCAGCTTTGTCGCACACAGTCAAAATCTGTATTTCTGTCCATGATGGCTTCTTTTTGGCTCCACTGCATCTTCTATATTAAAATGTTTTTGAAAAACAAAATGTTAACCGACAGCCTCACCTCCACTTAAAACATGACAGCTGTTCATTTTCATTCGATTCATTTAACCACCTCTAAGAAAAGACACTTGTTCCCATCCCAATCTATCACTAAAAAAACAAAGAGCAGATCAGAGTACTGTATTCCCAAACGTTAAAACACCATCCTTGATAGAAACAACCCTGGCAGCTTCTGCAACAACCCTGAAACTGCTGTTGCAACATCTGTGGATTGGTTTCTTTTCCCACCTCGTCTCAGTTTGATGCTTAAGTCGGTCTGTCAGCTCTTGTGTGAAGAGAGGTAATCTTTGGACTCCAAAGTTAGATTTTTATTTCGCCTGCGGGAACGTGGTGGAGGAGTGGATCGAGTATGACAGAAACAACACACTTACCTAAGACTCAAGGTCAGTCGCTCATCTTTAGCCCTCAGCAGATCACCGACAGAAAATGTGGCACTGCCCAGGAAGTTGCTCTGCGGAACCAGAGAGAGAAGACAAAAGCCGATTAACAAGAGGTGAAGTATTTCAGCACCGAGCGAACAGTTAAAAAAAATAATAAAGCAACAGAAGAGGACAGTTATTTTCTTCTTTTGATCATATCACGCTGAGAGACACAATGCGTCAAAAAATCACTTCAAGCCCTGTGATTTAAAGAAGCGAAGATGTACACACGAAGCATGCGGACACACAATCCACTCCCCCTTTCTGTCTCTTTCTCCTCTTTTTTCGCTGCTCTGACAACATGTGTTTGCTGCAGGCGTGATGTGAACAGGGGGTGTCAGCGCACCAGAACTGGGTCACGGAGAGAGAGGTAGGGGACGAGCCCATCAGTAAAGAAGAGAGATGATCCGCATTTGTGGAAAACAAACACACACCCACACACACACACAGACACACACACGTACGGACACGTGCTGCACCTGCAAGTAACATCATCAACATGCTAGCTTGTGCTGGAGGAGGGGAAGGTTAAGACCACGCCAAGGTCACAGGCTTGTTCCACACAAAGCTAGAACAACGCGCAGGTAATTAACAACGGGCACAAAGGTGATTCCACGTGTTTCCTCCCACTGGGGGAAAAAAATCTTAATCAAAGTATCTGCAGCTTCTTTAAGATGCTGAGATGCTACAATATCATTTTTATCGTCCTTTTATCAACCAACCTTGGCTATATTTTTCTCTTTTACAACAGCGTCATTGATGATTTTTTTTTAAAAATGACGATACAAAGACAACTTGTGTCTCTGTGTTTCTCTAGAACAGTAAGAGGCTCTACCATGCCTGTGAAGATAGAAAAAAAGATGAATGCAAATATGTTTCAGATGTTGTAAGCAAACACCACAGAGCCTCCATGCACTACATACATTTTAATTCTCCCCCAGACAATGTTAAACAAAGTCAGCCTTTGAAAAGAATGCAACAGATCAGTGGGTTTCTTATTAAGCAAAATAACAAACTGCATGTAACATTATTTTTCATTCTCTCAACTGACTTTTTTTCATTGATCCAAAAATGTCACAAAAATACCCCAAACTATCTCCAGCCTCGTATGTGAAGAGCAGCATGGTGGTGTTGCCTCATAGCAAGAAGGTTCTGGGTTTGAACCTGACGGCCAAAGTCATCTTAGGTTAACTGGAGATCCTAAATTGCCTGTAGGTGTGAATGGTTGTTTGTCTTTCTATGTTGGCCCAGTGACACCCTGGCGACCTGTCCGGGGAAATACCCCACCTCTCACCCAATGTCAGCCCTGATTGGCTCCAGCCCCCCCCAACTGTGACTCTCAAAGGATTAGCAGTGCAAGATAATGGATGGATGACTCATATGTGACAACGGAATTCACAAATCTTCATATTTGAGAAGTTTCAACAAGATGTTTGGTGCATTTGCTTTAAAAATGCATAAAATGATCACATCTTAAAATGTTTGGCAGTTATTTAATAAACTAATTAAAAAAAACTAACTCATTAATTAAGTAATTTATTCAGCTCTTGTCACGACATCAGTATCTTGTTCGTATTGTTAAATATCCCAATCGTAAACAGACAGAAATCCCTTTTTAGTGTGACAGCAGTCCCTGACCTTGTGTTACCTTACATCATCAATAACTGGAAAGAGTTCCACATATAGACTTGTATACAAAAGGTGGACGACATGACAGCTCCCCCAGAAAGAAGTCAAATACTCAACCCAACCGAGCCAGAGTCCGACCCCGCACCCGACAGGCATTCAGATTTTTCTTTTGTGGGAAAAACCTGGATTGGAATCATCAGATAATTTGAGTTGCGCTATCCGTGTCGGGGTCTCAGTTATGAATTACTGTAAAAAGTGAGAGGACATGGAACAGTGTCATAGAGCTGGGGTCATATGGCAGCAGTGGTTAAGTGGTCGTGACGGATCAGAGCAAGCACCCTGACACACAGGTCTCATGACTGTTACGTTCCCTATAATAAGGTAATGAGAGGCATGACTCTGATCTTTAGCTTTGTGAGATTCGATTTTGTCTTCTGCTGAAAATATTTTTGCACTGCTGTTTTACAGCAGTTGCTCTAACGTTCAAATTCTTTTACTTCTTTTCTTCAATTGTTCGGCTGCACTTGAACCTTTAATCTAGCTTCCTCCCTCTTCCTCCCCCTGGACTCCCTTTTCTCTCCCACTTCTTGGTCTCCCTGCAGTCTCCTGTAGACAAGAAAAGGCCATCCTGTCTACTGACCTTTTCTCTCAATCATTTTCTCCCTGCTACCCCATATGAATCCCTATATGCTCACGGGCAAAACACAGCCCCAAACACGCTCCCATGTCCCAGCCCACTCACAAGTGGGCAAACACTGAGGCACACATGCATGCGTACACACACAGAAAAAGAAAGAGGAAGAGACCTAAACACAAGGTTGGTCAACAGTGTTATGTGAAACTGAAAAATAGTCAAAGGTGGAAAAAAAAAACCTTTACACAACAATTTACTCAGAAAGATACAAAAAAATGAAGAACCATATTCACTCCCATGTCTTCATGAATTAAACAGAGCCAGGATACCCAGCAGGCAACACTTATTATGCACAACGTCATATTCCTCAGCACTGTCGTGTTAAGGCCAATCCCAGTTTGCCCTGATAACTCAGGGCACAAGGCACAGAAGGGCATAACACACCGTGGAGGAACATTATATCCCTATGTAGCCATTACCCGCGAGCCGCTACAGAACGCCTGGTAAATGGTCTTAAAAATCCATTCCTTAGCATCTTTTTATGGCCCCTCACGATGGAGGCTTTAAAAGTAATGAAGCTCCGGAGACCGTCTTCTTACGCAAGATCAAAGTGGCTATACCACAGAAAATGAGAGAAAGATGGAGGCAGGAGGAGGAGTGGAGTGAGAAAAGAAGATAAATGATGCTCTTCCAGGATCATGGAGGATTGATTATGATGGTCTCGCTTGGTTCCCTTCTCACATGCTCTGGCTCTCTCTCCTTTCTATCCATCTCTCCGTCTGCCGCTGCTCATTCTCTTGACTGCTTTTATTGGCCATGTGAGAAACTTTTGATCTATGACCCCCCCCCCCCTCACAAGTTTTCAGAACCGGGAGATGAACCGGGAGACAAATACACGTTTCAATTGAGGATTGGAGCTGAAAGGCACTTGTGCAGGAGGACGCAGAGCTGACATTCTGTGAGTCTACTGCAGGCAGCTTGTCTGTGGATCTTTGAAGGCCAAAGTGTCTGCCCATCACTTGGCAGAGGTAAATGGTCCAACTCAAGCTGTAGATCTATTGATTTTCTCAATGCCCTGGGTGACAGAGTGACACACACACACAGACACACACCAACTCTCTCCATCATTCCCTCTCTCCCTATCTGTCCCTCACTCTCACCCCCGCACACACACAGACTGCAGAGAATACCTGGAGGAGAGGACATTCATTCAGATGCTACGCCAACAAATGACATTTTATATAAATGGCAGCAGTTACAGTTTTGGCACTCGCTGAATAATATGCATCTGGCACACATTTATGAATATGAGCAGATTTATAGCATGGGAGGTCAGGGGTGTCTACATGGATGTGCTGCCCCTCCACTACAAACAGGGCTTTACAAATTGACCTAATTAAGTCATTAGAGATGTCATGACATGCCATTTACACGAGCATGCAAAATGTGTCTAGTCGGGCAACGCACATCATGACCACAGCGGGTTAAACACTGACATAGAGTGAGATCACACAGAAAACACACATACAGTTTACTTTCACACCCACAGAAACACACACGGAAGTCCACTTACAGTTCTGTTGTACACAGTCCTAGCAGCAAGCGAATAAACCGGTAGAGAAAAGAGCTACAGAAATACGTAGAGGCCAGAGAGAGAAAGCGAGACAGACTGAAATAAAGTGGGGAGAGAAGAGAGATGTAATGTCTTCCTTCTTCCTCTTAATGAGCTCCAGGACGATCTTCCTACATCTCTTCCCGTCAGTCCTCAGTTAGAGTAACTCCATGTGTATCTGCTCTTTAGAGTGCTGCAGGCAACACTGGCTGATACACACATTGTAAACATGCCCGCACATGAAACACACATGCACACACACACACACACATAAACACACTCCGCAGCCTACACCGTGACTGAGAACTGGCGAGAGTGAGCTATTGGCGCTACCGCTGTTGCGGCTGGGGCTGGCTTGACAGTAAGAGAGACCAGAGAGAGAGAAGAGAGAGAGAGAGAGAGAGAGAGAGAGAGAGGAGGAGGGAGCCACGAGAGGGGAGGGAGGAAGTCGACAAATACAAGCAGTTGAGCGAGAGGAGGAGGGCAGAACAACACAGAAGAGGAAGAGACTGAAAGGAAGGAAGATAAACAATTAAATGGGTAGAAATCCAAGATAGCAAGACAGAAAAGAGGAGAGAGAAAGATAGGGAAGGATATAAAGGAAAGAGGGAGGGGGGGGGAGGGGGTGAGACGGAGAGACAGGCAGAGACAGAGTTGTGTGTCACACCTCGGCTGCAGCCTGTGACTCAGACGGCCAACAGGAAAAGAAACACTTGTTATGGCTACTTGAATGAACACGAGTTATGACCACACGGTGCATGGTGTATACGTAGGAGTGTGTGTTTCCATACAACCTTTATAAACACTTCAAAACTCACACTAACATAATTGAGCATCGCCGTAAGAGGTTTGCTCACACACTCATAGTCTCTATACATTTGAACTCACTTTGGTTTTAACTATCCAGGCTCCAACCTCGGATAAAGCCGGGTTTAATTTACCCGTGCTGACACGGGGGGGGAGGGAGTAATTCCAACAGAACAAAGGAGACGCTATGCACTGGCCCTTATCACCCCCTCGCAGGTACACAAGCAAACACAATGAGAGCCACACACAAACACTTAAGGACACATGCGCACCCACCGTGACACCTAACATTTGTAAGCATGCACAATTAGATGCAAATACACCGAGCACTGGAGGTCATGGTGATGAGGACTCAACCTATTTTAATAGGGAATTGAGAGTGTAGGTGAAAGCACTGGATTCTAAATTGCTCATTTGCCATTATTAATGGGATTTTTGTTTGGCCTGTGGTGATGCTGGTGGCAGTTTTCTTTCTGAAACTGAAAAAGTGACCTGCAGTTATAGAGCCTCGGAAAATGAAGACCAGCTGCAGGACTCATTCCACAGAAACCTGAAGCTGCACCACCGCTGCTGCACAAAGAGCTGTACACCTGTTTATTCAACGTTCAGGGAAACTCGACTCAGTACGAAGAACCCTGAACTGGAGGTTGTCATTGAAGCTTTTGTTAATGTGCATCTCATCAAGAATCCATTGTTGTCACGATCGACAACATCAGTTACATTGATGAGTCCCAGCCACTGCTGCCACAGAGCGCTGGTCGCCTGTTTATTCAATATTTATTAATATTGAACGTATTGTGTGTCCACATTGCACCAGATTCAACCTTGCATTTCTTTGGGCCCTTAAAAAGACACTTGTCAGCTGTGAAGCCGATAAGATGAACGGTTCTTGAGATACACAAGCCACACAGAGACAGACAGAGGTTTACGGAATTATTAGATGGATGAGGTTTTCTGACCTGGGTACCAAGTGGAAGCCAGACAATGACAGTGCATGAGCTCATTCCTGCCAAAGATTTACCACAGATGCTTCCCAGTTTGCCAACAAACTGCTTCCTCGGACTATGCGGCAATATTAATGTTCATCTGTGCTGTTACCAAACCCATTTGTAAATTTTTTGGTCCATGATTTATGGCCTTTTTTTGTGCACTCCCACTGTATAAATCTGCATACAACGGGAATTAGTTTGGAAATTACATGATAAGAAATGTATGTTGAATAATGGCATGCAGAGAAACCAAGATCAAAGATCATTCGAGTTATGAATCCAGGAAATAATGAAAACAGGCATGTTTTTAATGCCGTACTTTGAAGTTCAACATGTTTGACATATTCACACATAGAGCATTCAAACTGTGAGTTCCTGAAAAGCACATTGACACCGAGTGGGATTGGTCTCGCATTCCGCAGGGGAGCTCAGGGAAAATGTGTGAGGCTCCTGGTTGGAAGGGGAAAAGCCTAAGTCCCACCTAATTCCTACGTTTTAGCATTTTTTAACTAGCATTCGCAGCTGCCTGAACGCTATCACAGCTGTACATGCACGCACACATTATTCACGGGCCTTATGTAAATCTGTAGGCAGCATGTTAGTCCCTGTAAACATCACAGAACAAATGCCCCTGGCAGCCGAACTCACCCCACAGATGGAAACAAGGGATCTTAGACAACCAGTCACCCCCCAAACCCAGACAGGCACAGACAAAAGCAGGCAGTTGTGTTTTCCCCCGGGTGAGCCGATGTTCTCATTCTTTGCTGTCTACCCTCAACATTGTCCTCTCACTCTCTCGCTGACTTATTCTTTTCACGGTCCTCTACCTTGACCTCATTCCCCTGCTTTTGATCTGTTCAAAAGAAAAAAAACTGGAAAGTCTGCAGACAGACAGAGACTCAGCCAGACCGGAGCTCACCCCCTTTTGCCCTTCCCCATCTGTTTCTTCAGTGCTTTACCAACAGCCTACATTAACAACACAGTCACTCCACAGCAGTACTGTCCCCTCGCTTTAGGAACGACAGAAAACACGATACAACATTCAATATTTCTACTGAAGGTGGTGTCGTGCAATAGTGTTGCATTAAAGTTGTTTTGGTTTCACATTGCAATTAAGGGAGCAGATTAAAAAAAGAATTGTATAACATAAAATGACACAAAACATCCTGTAATCATCACCTACTGCGTCTATCTATGGTCGACATCAATTGGTTTGTAGATGGGTGTGCGTCCATTTGAATGGAGAAAAACAAATGAAGCGGTTCATTGTTAATGGATAATTCAGTTGCCACTCGAAAACATCCTCTTGTGCATTATATTGTCAAAGACTACAAGCAATCCTGTGAGCCTGGGCAACTCCTTTTCTAGAGAGACCAGGAACTCTTTCCGCTTCTTTTTCCTCTTTTGTGTAACACAGTCTCTACTTCCTGCAATTAGTCCAATAGTCCAAACTATCGTACCATGGTTCTTTTGATCTGGTTCGGTCGGATTACATTTTGGTCTGTTGGTCCGGACAGTCGTCCAAGGCTCCTTTCAAAACTGTTAATTTGGTTTGGATTAAACTGAAAAGCTTTGGAGCAAACAAGTTAGGTGTCAAAATCCCCTTAATGTTGCTCATTTAAGCATATTTACATAGTTACTCATCCTTCTTCGCAGTGTTTCCCCGAGTGTGTAGAAAAGCTGCATTTAATAAAAATATCCTATGATTCACTCTAACAAGAGAAGAGGTTTTAAGGATGAACTTTCATTCTCTCGGATTTATAGTATCGACAATATCTCCCAGCCTTGAAGTATTTCATGACTTTAAAACATCTTTTTTAAAAACAACTCCTCGAAAAATGGTTCATGGTGTAATGAGGGTTGTCTTATTCAGGCCAAAAGGGCAGGTCCTGCTTTGGAGATTTGATGCAGTGATCTGCTGGATGTAATCGATCCTTCAACCTGAGCCGACTGAAGGTGCTGATCCTCAGGCAGCGTGTGTGCTCCGAGCTATGTGAGGCATTGTAATAACACTGATTTGTGTTTAGATACAAACTACTTTGATGTGTTCTTCTAGTGCCTTTTTGCCTTTACACGCCTTATTAATCATTTGTACTATTTTTGCCCGCCTTATGAATAACTTTTGAAATGTATCAAAGGCACAAAATGCACCTACTGTAAAACAAAGTCTCCGTCTCGTTGTGCAAACATGAAACTGAAACGAGAGATAAATGCCTTCTGGGCCTGGGTTTGATAAAAAGAAACTTTAATCTTTTTCAACTCTAGTAAGATTAGGGAGTGTAAAATCATGGAAGTGGGCTCGTAATTGGCATAGCTTTCCATGAGTTAACGTCTGCGCTCATATAATTCAGTGATTATGCTTATCTCGCTTTGGTGTCAGACGAGTGTAACTTACCATGAGAACACATTGAGGGTTTAAGAAAAAAAATCAATTGCTGAACAAAATTATGAAGTGGACTATGAGGAACAACTATAAAGGTTTTATTATTGTATATTATAATAAAGTGTTTTGTCCATCCATTCATCCATAAGCTATACTGCCAATCCCTTAGGGGCTGGGGCCAATTACAGCTGACATTAGACAAAAGGCGGCGCACACCCTGGACAGGTCGCCAGCGTATCACAAAGCCAACATGCAGAGACAACCATCCATGCTTACATTTAGACCTATGGGTAATTTAGAGACGCCCAATCTGCATGTCTTTGGACAGAGAGAAGAAGCCAGAGTACCCGGGAGGATGTTATGATTACATGTATTATGCTATAATTGCAGCTACAGTGGTGCAGTTGTGTCAATGCTAAATGCATGTGGTGGTTCAATTAGCCAGCTGTACTGCAGGAATACAGCTTTATTGAAACATGCCTTACAATGACAAAGTCAATCCTCATCTCACCTTTGATAATGTTGCGCTGAATATCAAGTTGCAGATTTTCCACTGAAAGAATTTACCTCTCTACTGTGCTATTTTCACCATTGTGTCTCTGCAGTTTGCCAGAACAGGATCTTTTCTGGAACTGTGAAATGTGCTTTGCAATCAGATAACATCTTGATTCATGTTTGCTACCACAGACTATTCAACAAAAATCACACATCAGCCATACGCTGAGAAGGAGGTAGCTGAATGTGTTCAGTCGACTGAAAATAGTTCTGTAGTTCTGTGATGCAATATCTGCTTCTCAAAAAAAACACACACACAAACACACGCTTTCTGTGCAATAACCACAGGATCAGATAATATATTTTTGCATCTGACTCTCAGAGGAGGCTGGACTTTTTCAGCCTGAAAGGTGAATACTCACTGAGTGCTGGGAGACTCTGGTTTCCTCCAGGAGAAACTCCTTTGTAGGATTCCTTTCCTGCAGTTACTGTAAGTACAGATACATCTATAGAGTCATGTATGATAAATGATGCAGAGGTAATATCCCTCTTTCTCACAAATCAGCTTCCAGAGGATCTGTGATTCTTTGCGACAGACGAGGCAAGAAAAAACAGTGAGCGTTCAAACCCACTCACATTCTTCATCTTGTTGATGCTTGCCCCCAAACAAAAATCCCTTCCTACCATTCCATTTTTTCCTCACACTATCCTCACTCTATACATGCTCTTGCTTTCTTAGCTACGTCCCTTTGATGCCTGGTCAACCATCAGGAAACAAGAGGTTTTTCTGACAGAAGGCTTCTTGTACTACTCAGGGATTTCCACAATGATAAGGATGTGCTTGAATACCATTAAATAGAAGATGATATCCCCGTGTCCATGTTTATCTGGCAGGTAGGATGTCTTGGAGAAAAAGAAACTCAACTTGTCGCAAATGCAGCTTGCCCTTGGAAACACACTACCACCCCCCCCACACACACTCGCTCCATAAACTTTAATAGCTAACCCCACTGCAGAATAAGAAAAAAATCAAGGCTCCCTTCACTCACAGTCTGTAAACACGACTTGGTAAGCAGGTCCTAAGCCACATTCAAATCCCCCATACTGACTTGAATACTACATTTAAATTGCAGAACTGCAAACTTAAGGCAGATTTGATGGACTTGCATTTTAATAGACGGCTGTTTTTGTCTCTGTTTACAATGTGCAGGCTTTTCTTATCAGCCACTTACTGAGAGCTGCTATCAGCGGAACCTGACAGAGGCTGCGGTTTACAGCTTCCCCCCCCTGCTCTGAACTTGGTGGTTGAAGTTGAAGCCCCAAAATGCAGCAGTGGAAAGAAGTTGCACGCAGAGCAAAGCAATGATGCACTTTTATCATTGTATCACCCACAAAACATGTTGCTAAGCTCTTCTTCCTGTTTGTCATATCACCTCTGTTATTGCAAGCATGGCATCTGTAACTAGTTTTTCTGAGTCTGGCATCAACAAGACATCTCTCAGACAAACAAATGGAGCCAGTCGTGTTGTTCACAGCAGAGTCACAACAGATAGTTATTCCATGTGTTCATATTCTTACATGGAAGGATAAGAGCAAATGTGCAGGTTGCAGTTTCCTGACTTTATGCAACAGCAAGAAGCTGCTAGCTCCCCCCCAGGCCTGTAAAGCTACAGGCTATATTGTGCTGCTCTCTCTACCCCCACTACCCCCTTTTTTGTGTCTTGAACAGACACACAAACACACACACGCACAGTAATAGTACTATAATATGCTAGCTCATGCCTGGAGTGGTTGATAGCGCTCTTCTTCAGAGAGCAGGGCTATAGGGGGTTTGAAAGTAAACAGCTCGGATCAAACCAACTCTCGGCTCCCTTTGAAGAGTTGGAGACAATTACGGAGATCAATGGTGCAGCCCAGAGGTGGTTAACAGCCTAGACAGGCAGACAGACAGGGATTGATGCCCCGTAAGATCCAGAGATGCTGCTCCTCAACGACTTCATTGTACAGTCAAATCCAAGGGGTGCCGCTTCCTCGCTCAACATACATGAAGGAGCACAATCAGCTCTGCCCCACTTGAGCTTTTATTACAGGATAATGAGAGCTGTGTTTTCTCTTTTCTTGCAAAGGACTGTGCCTGTATTAAGGTGTGAACGTTGCATGTTGCTGTTCTCTATTTTTGACATTGATGACATCATTTATACAATGATAAAAAAAAAACGGCATTGACAGACTAAAAAACTGCACTAAACAGTGTCAGGTGTGTGTGTTCATTTATGTGTGTGTGTGTGTGTGTGTGTCACTGCTGGTGCAAGAGGTGAGCCACAAACTCTAGCTTAAAAGCACTCACTCTTTCTGTGTAGGAGTTTCAGAACAGGCACCTGCCCTCTACCTTTCCCCTGTGGGATAACATAAAGCTAAGTCAGTATAGAAGCTGCAGTTTCAGACGGCTCGCGCCACCTTGGCTTAGTAAACAACGAGATGCAGGAAAGAGTGGGAGAAGTGCAACATCCGTCGGCTATTCTTGTTCCTCATCACACCACAGACATGTTAGTTACCAAAATGACATCTTTGCAAGTTGATGTGGAATAACGCCAACGAAAGAGCCCTTTGAACTAAATATGCTGCTTATATGAAAGTAGAATTTGTCCTTTGTGGCTGTGAGATAGCAGATGAATAGATTCAGAGACAGTTTTTTTTGTTGTTGTGAACATTCATGTACAGAGCATAAGATTCTTCAAAAAAGAGAGATTAGATCAAAACAAATATATTTGTATTTCCCGAGGAGGGAAAAAGTAATGCCTCTTTGAAATGATTAATGGCTTCCCACCCTCTTTGGGCGTGCAGAGGGGAAACAATGATGACTGATTTCAGATTATCATATAATACCATCTGCGCTGACAGAACGCAACAACAAAGCGACAACATGAACAGTTCTGCCCCACAATCATTTACTTTTCAGTCCCCCTGGGTGAGGGGATGAGGAGAGAAGCAACATGTCATTATTTCCATCCGCTAACGCAGAAGGAAGACACGTGACGGTATCCTCTGATGTTTGCTCACAGTGGCGCTTCGACAGAAAGTTGTGAGTAACTGTCACAAAATGCTGTATTACATCTATCTCAATTGACCAACCGCAGAGTTTTAATTGCAGCCACCCAGCATGACCATAAAGTACAGTGACAAGCACACACAATTAGAAAACCTGCTTGCCCAGAGGCTCGCACATGCACGGCCCTGGCATGGCGAGCACATCAGTGGCTCAGCTAGCCATGGTCTCTCTCTCACATACACACACACACACACACGCACAGTCAAATAGCATCAGCAGTTTCCACCAATGTCTCTCTCAAAGGAAACCATTACACTGCAGAAACCCACAGGAAGCCAGGCAGAAAGGGGATTTTCTCAAGCACTTTTTTCTCTCTTCCCCTCTCTTCTCTCTTTTTCGCGTAAAAAAAAAAAGGGGGGGGGGAAACGAACTTACACTAAGCTACTTTACCCAGAGAAAAAAAAGATTAGAGTCAGCCAAGCGTCTAATTCACCTGTGACCCAGTAATTCATTTGGCTGATAATCTCCTATTGCAGGTGACACTAACAATCAACAATATGATGCGTAGAGCGGCAGGGGAGGGTTAGGGGGAGGTACGGGCTGGACTGATTGGTGGAGGACATATTTGATTAAATTCTCAAATGAATAATGCATTATGAAATTGATCCAGACAAATCCCACCTTGAGGAGATTGGAGTAGGACGATACATGGAAGGGGTTTGGAAGAGGTTATGACAAAGGGGCGTTTTTCCTGGAAAGGTCCTCTTCAGCATCAAGTGGTCACCTGGTGCTTGATAAGGCAATTTGCCACGCTTCATTGATATGCATGTCACCTGCATGCACACAGAACACACTGTGACTTGCATGCACAGCAGCAGATTATGGGAGATATCGGACCAAAAGGATGTAGAATATGTCCACAACCTTTTCTGTCTGATGGCCTTGGGAAAAGCCAAATACGAGTTTTAGCTTTCTCCTCATGTATTGGTTCCAGTTATGTTTTTTTAGGGGAATGAAGGTAACCTGCTCGAAGTAAATACAAAGTTATACATTATACGAACATTATCTTTACAAATGTACAATGAATAGTCTGATATTTGGGGAAATACACAATTCGCCCCCTTTGTTTAGAGTTACATTAGAGGATGGATACCACTCTGAATCCTGGAGGTGGTTAGCTAATGTTATCATAGGTTTAGCACGGGTAAAATAAACAAGATATAGACTGTATAGAAATGGAAGTAGGCTCTGGGTCTGGAAAGTGAAGCTGAAACAGAAGTGTCTGAAATCTGTATTCTCTTGAATGACAAGCAGAGGGCGACTCCACCGGTTGTGTTTGTTTCTATATGAGTCTCAGAGCAAATGGACCTACTTCTCATTTAGTTTAATAATGTCAGTAATTGTTTTCCTGTGGAGTTTATAGTCTCACTTGTTTTTAGTCTTCTTCTCTACAGCATTGGTACATTATCGTCCCATTTGGAGTGAAATAGACAATAAAGTAAGCATTGGGGCATTGATACTGTGTGACTGACAGGTAGTAGCAGTGTCCTCATCCTCCTCTGGGGTGGGGGGGGGGACTGTGGGTTATCACTTGGTTGGAACAAGTACACATATGTTAATATGTCAATATTCTCATCTGACACTTAACAAGAAGAAAGCGACTAAGCAAATTCCCAAATTGTCAAACTTTTGTATTTCCCAAAATGTTAAAAAAATCTTTTATTGTTGCTCTTTGCTTTTCTCTCTCCCCATTTTCAGCTTTTGTATTTACTCTACTGTGCAGATGGACATTGACAGAGGCTTAAGTTTTTTAAAATACATTCATTTGCACATTAAATATGAAAATTACAATGGATTGGTGTTGTCTATACACTTATGATTGTTGTTCTTGTTGCATATTTGCATTCATTTGAATGTGCAGGTGAAGTTTGTGTCCTTTCCTCAGTCTTGTAAAATTTACCACTGTAAATACAATTGAAAATTCACTTAATTTGTTGCCACTCAAGTCGCTGCTTTCAGTGCGGCTTCCCTTTATTGCTTGTGTATAAATAGACCATCACTTGTGTTAACTTGTGGCTTCACCCCGGGAAGAAAGGGCGTCTCCTCGTGGCTACGGGACCAGACATCTGCTCAGCAGTTTTTATAAGTAATTAGCTTCTCTGCTTAGACTTGGATGGTTGCTTTTAATGAGTGTGCATTATACCAACAACTGTTTTCACGAATGAATGCTCGCAACAAAACCTGGAGTGCACTTAATTTCCCGCAATTGTTAATATTCACTGGCACCATGAGTCACTTTATTGGACCGCATGTCAACACAGCGGGGTGAACAATGTGGAAAACAAAGTAATTAACTGGTGTCTTCCTAAATACAGTAAACAGCCGTTTGAGGTATCGTCAGCCAATGGAAGTGAAACCATTACAGTGAGAAAACACTTTGGAAGGAGCCCGAGATGTTTTCAAACACATCACTCCAGTGTGACATGTTGCTCTGCTAACAGCCCGTCCATGGGGCTTTTCAGACGTCATGTGAGACATATGGAGTGTTAACCTGACATGGCAGAGTGAGTGCCGGGCTGTCAATAAAAATGCTTTAGAGTGTTTAAACCCCCTGTTCTCTTGGGTCAGAGACCATTTATTCCCCTTCAATTGTCATCCGTCTGGCTCCGGCACGTTTACAAGTATGCTAAAGTTAGCAGGATTTTCTTTTTAACAAGAAAAGGTGACCGGAACAGTGCTTTCGAAGCTTTGGAGGAAAATCTTGCACTATCTCTAGCGTACATGGTGAAGCAGCACTCACATTCATTACTGTCAAATGTTTCCGTCTTCTGAAAGGGAAATTCCATCAAGGTTTTGGAGGCTTGCCATATATTATGCATCCATAATACTCAAAGCTGCCACAGACTCTTTAATGATAAAGCTTGATTATGATGCTGTGTAAAAAACATGACAGTTTTTTCCTCCTAATACCTGTTATCCATTTTCAATGCATGGGGCCAATAGACCGTCTATAGAGATGGACGACGCGTCTCCACTTCCTCCCACTATCCAGAAATGAAGCCAAAATACCCCAGATACAAACACTGCATTTTCATAGCATCAAATAACAAATTAATACCCGAGTTACTGGAACAATAAACACTTGAACAGTCGCCAGGGGGTGATCGAGATGCTTTACTTTTGGGGGGGGCCATCATGTCGTCCATCTTCAAAGACAGTAAATGATGTGGCCTCCAATACTCAGTACTTTCAGGTTCCTTTAATGTTGATTCTTTAGAAGTATTTTGTTAACAACAAAGTGAAAGTTTCACCTATTATAATTATTGGACGCTCTCTTCCACCTCTGGTATTTTATCCTCTGCCTTTCGCTTGTAGTCGTTGTTGTTATAAATGCTGAGGCCATTGGCAGCAGTAATGTGTTGAATACAAATCAGAGGCTTTATAATCAAGTGAATAATTAGCAAAAGCTGCAACGGCGCTGAAATGTCTAACTTTGAGAAATTAGTTGAAATTAGGGGAAATTCATGAAAGAGGATTTCCGAAGAAAGCCCCTGATGCTTGATGGCTATTGGGCAAATTAAAGAGAGGCACTTTCTGGGTTTGAAGAGGCAAGTGGAAGTTCACAGAAGTGTAATTGTGCAATCCATCAAATGCAGTCTTTGTTGTCTGCCTGGGTGGAATGCGATATTAAATGCACATAAATGAGCATAATTTATGGCCAGCTGGAATGGGCAGAATGAGAGAGCGAGAGTGGCAAAAGTGGAACTTCTGTGTACAGTATATCATATCATAATCAGTGAAACTACAGCAGTTTTCCCTGGCGAAAGAGAGTCCATTACATCATGGATGTCTGCTGAAAGCCAAGAGCTTCTCACAAACACACACCCACATAAATATAACGATGTTTCATCATCTACAGAGTTAACTAATCGCTGTTGTGACTCGCAGAAGTCGCACCTCCGCTGGATTTACACAGTTGATTCAAACGTCTCCGATTCAAATAAAGATCAGGGAACTAAAGCAGCTTGCTACTGAACGATTAGGTAGAATGAACTATAAGGGACGTGTTGATTAAACTCATTATACAGAAAATACAACTAACTGTGCAGCCACTACATGCGTCTTAGCCTGTTTCATATATAGTTATTCTTAAGGATGACCACTGGTCTGGTCCCTGAACAGAATAAGAATTTGGGAGAAATGAAAAAGAGGAGTGCTTGTACCATCTCTCAGTTTAATCTATGTGATGCCCATGGGCAAGACCCTTGAGCCCTCAACCATACAAACATAACAGACTATTAAACTTATGTGAGCAGCGGTGGCCCAGGAAATGGAGTGGGTCATCTGTTTATTATAGGGGTGGCCGTGTGCACGACAGTAAAAACAATCTTGGACCTGAGTGTCATTGTGTTGTATGAACGAGAGGCCAACTGAAAAGAGATTTTTTCCATTAAATCTGCAACATGTAATTTGTTTCCTATTGTTTTTGGTTGAAATTTGATCCGAGATATATCCTGATGTCTGAAGGTGCTGAGCCGTCTGCTGCGATGCTGACTCACTGATCAGCCTGGCAGCGGTGCAGAGATATTCCCCTCTGAAGTTTCTGAGACAACCTTGCCCTTCTAACCAGTCACAGAAGGCCAAAGTCTGTGGTGAGAGCCCATCATGCTCGATCAATGCATGAATGTGCTTCTGGTCTCCTCCTCCTCTTGCACTGGAGACCTCTAACTTATAGAAGCTCCCCGATGTTGTTGATATGACGGACTCAGAGGTAAGCAAGCTCCAGGATCGTGCGTTAGCTGAGACAACACGTTAGCTTGATGTCCAGAAGAAGTTGCATGTCGTGGCTTTAAGGTAGAAAAGCAGTGCAGTGAATTTACCACTTAGCATGGTTTTGCTGGAAAGTGTTTGAAAGTGTCTAAATTATTGTTTTAAAAAAAGAACTGCTATCACGTAGACCACCATGAATTAATAATGGTTAAAGCAAACAATGCATGTTATGCGCTTCTTTTGATGAAACAATATTATGATGAAACAGACCATAAGATATAGAGGAGGCTCTAGACACAGAATAATTTAATAAGGCAGGGCACGCTGTTATGTACTGATTATCTTTTATGACATTTTAATGTACTCTGTCAACACAACACAAATAGGACAAGAAGGTACGAATCCATTAGAATGAAATGCAATCAATTAAAGCAGCAGACCTGACACTGAAATAGAGAAAAACGGTTTCATGCTGCTTGAGGCCAAAATAACAGTATGATTAGAGTATCTTCAATCTTCAGAGTGAGCAGGTGAGCAGGTAGGAAAGAGAGAGAGGTCACTAGTTTGAGTGATTTTAATATTGCTGACTTGATCAGCAGTAATTTTTAGCGCTGGTGACATTGGCCGACATTGGCACAATGATGGTGAAGGAAGCAAAGTGGCCATCAGACAAGAGACAGTCCTTATCTGAGGACTGTTACTCTCGTAGGTTATCACTGCTCAGCTGTCCACCCAATCACTACCCAGACCTTTCTTGGATATCTCTGAGATTGGTTCTTGTAAAAGTGTGTGTGTGTGTGTGTGTGTGTGTGTGTGTGTGTGTGTGTGTGTGTGTGTGTGTGTGTGTCTATCTCGATCTCTGACTGTCTGCTCTGTCTCCCTGTCTGCTCCCATTTCTCCCCCTTCTCTCGTTGCTGGCAGTAAACTTGTGCACTTACAGAAAATTCCCAACACATTGACACTCATCCAGCTAAAAGCAACTGGCTATGCCAAAAATATGTCAAGTCACCGTTTTTTACACATCATGATTATTGACAGGGTAGGATTAACTGAGGCCGGGATTCTCCATACTTCAGCAGTTCATAATTGGAGCGACAATTCACCACGGAACAGAGGCTGCTCACACAGGCCTCCTCAGAGGTGGCTAATATCTGCCAGTCAAACAGGCTTCAAATCAGTTAGACAGCAGAAAGAGAGAATCTGCAACATAGGGCCGGCCGATAAAACAAGATCAATAATAATCACAATACAATTACATCATAAGCCATATAACAGAAGTAAGTATTGATAAATAAGTATTGATCTTTAAAACCCCAACGTCTTTAAACTAAATGATATACATTTTTATCTTTATATATATTTTTTGACCATATCACCTAGCCCAAGAAACACAAGATTAGGTATTAAGTTACTACAAACTGTTGTATCCAATGTAATGTCCCATTGGCCTATGTCTGCAAAAAACATTATTTTATCACATAATTTTATGGAATTTGAACTTTTTTTAATACGTGACATTTGTCATCCAAAACAGCACAGGTCTCATTCTCTTAACATTCAGTGGTGAGTCATTTCATTGAACAACTAAAATGAGTGTTTTATTTGCAGCCTTAGAATGCAATGCGTGCAATAAAACGGCGACAAGAATATATAATAATTTCTAAAGTTGTTCTTAAATTGTTCCCTTGAGAACAGTGGCTTCAATAATTGTAGAGTTTGTAGCTATTGGGACTCTTCCTCCAACTAAACTGAGTAACTGCAGAGGACGGGCCTTGGTGACCAAAGACCCAACAGTTATTCAGACGTCCTCTGCAGAGATGGAGGAACCTGCCAATGAGACGTGCATCTCAGCAGCAGTCCATCAATCAGGCCTTTATAGTAGAGTGGCTAGACGGCAGCCACTTTGAGTAAAAGGCATATAGCAGCCTGCTTGGGTTTGCCTAACAGCATTAGGAGGGGAAAAAAAGATTATCTGGTCTGATGAGACAAAAATTTAACATTTTGGCCAGAGCTCAATTACCCTATTTCTGGCGAACACCAGGCACTGCCCATTACCTGGCTGGATACATGCCTACAGTGAAGCATGGTGGGGGAAGCATTATGCTTCTCAGCAGCAGCAACAGGGAGACTGGTCAGAATGGAGGGAAGGATGAATGCAGCCAAATACAGAGAAGGTCCCTGAAGAAATATGTTCATTCTGTCATGATGAGGAAGTGAGTGCAGATTGATTCGCAAATATTTACAATTTTATCCATTTAAAATTTCCATCTACAACCAAAGGAAATGTGCAAAAGATTTTGATGGGTAGAAGCTGCTGCATGTGCAGATGTATGGCACCAAAGTGAAATGGATCATGACACAGTATGATTGAAATGATAAAAGTGCAGCTTTAGAGCTTTAAGATATCACAATGTAAAACAACGCATCAGAAGGAAATAACAGCTTCAGATTCACACCCTGAGATCTCAGTGTGGTCTAACAGCATTTACTTTTAACACAGTGAAAAATGTTCTGACAAGATTTGAAAATCATATTTGAACTGTTATGAAAAGTCGAGCAGGGGACCCAGTGAAAATCCAACAATACCTCCCATTTCCCTGCTTTGGGGCTCCCATTGTACAACCTCTATCCAATTTCCTCAGCCTGTGTGTGTCTATGTGTATGGGGGGAGGGGGCAAGCAATTTGAGATGCAACTTTGATCAGTTCTATTCTCCATTGCCTTCTGAATCACAGATATCTTGCTCAATCCCTTTAGTGAACATGGTGTGACGGTATATGTGTTTATCAGGCCACAGGACAAAATGGCCATTATACAGTAGTAACACAGTAAAAAAAAAAAAAAAACCTTTACTGGTGTTTTACTTGATTTAAAACATTTTATGGCAGCTTTATGGAAATGACTCGTGTTTTTCCCAGACGGGGTCTTTTGTTTGTCACACTATTGAGCACATCTCAGAGACCAATCAAAATTTCTCGCCCTGGCCAGTAATAGAAATGCAAACTGAAAACTGCATAACACGTTCGTTCCAGATAGCAGCGAGCAAAGGCAGGGTAAATGCGAATGTGATTAGAGAGAGAGGTTCTTACAGAGGCAGCTGTCTTATTCCCTTTATACCACAAGAACACTCAGTAATGGGTTTGCACTGACAGCAAACCACAGGTCTGTCATTAGGCGCTTGTCTCCGAACCTCTTCACAGAGGTAAGTGAGCATAAATGTGAGGCACCAACACACAAAAATAATCTCATGTGCCTCTTCCACATGCTTTTAACTCGAGGTCTATTTATCCTGCATCTTTCAGATGGGCCCTGCTCTGATTTCTAATAAGCTTTGAAGATAATCGAAGGCTGCTAAGGTTTATACCATGAGCCTTAAATGTTTGCTCTGACCACATTGTCCAGTCTTCTATACAGTTTCTATACATTTGAAACAAGGATCACTGCCCTGCAGTTGTATGCCTCCACCAAACATACATTTTTTCCCCAGACTCATGAGGTCAACGTTTAACACGACAGTGTGCTCCTGCAGCATGTCCCACAGAATTAATGTGATCTATGGCGTTAACGTGTTCGAGCATGAAGGTCACATTCCGAGTGACAGGTACACAGGGAGTGAAAGAGAGTGTACTGCATTGGATGCCACTTGTGGGTACACACACACACAACTGCAGCCGAAACAATGAGATCTGGATGCATGGATGGTAAAAATGTTATGGACCAAAGTGTGAGCGTATGGTAGGACGAGCTCGCACGTAGCAAAAAGTGTAGGACATTTTTTGGTTCATTATGAAACAGTGGCGAGAAAAAATGAAATATGGAGGGCTGCCACCGTCTAGATAATTAAAGGGAAGCACTGGCTTCTCTATGGCCTGTATTCAAAATGTAAATATGTATTTTCTGGGTTTGCATCTTAGATTAGCAGATTAGTTACACTTTGAATCTGTGTTTAACTCATAATATTCACAGATTTGATTAAGCTTATGATAAACCTGCTGTAAATGAAGGGATCTCTGTGAAGTACATAAGGGCTGAAAGGTAATTTATTGCCTCTGAGTCATTCTGAGTGCAGTTGCAGATAAGACATCAGTGACAAAGTAAGGTTATACCCTCATCCTTTGACAACCAGAGTTTGAGGGGGAGGGGATCACTTACACCTGAGATATCTAACCCGGCCGTACTCCTTTTCACACCTCCACCCACTGACTTATCGTTCTATCAGCCCGGTGCATGCTCTCAAATATTCATGACCATGCAGCCAGTGTCATCTTAGAATATCTAAATGGGAAGCCCAAGGCAGAGGGAAATCATCCTACTATGAAATTCCCCGGTCCTGTACGAATGTTAAAGCAGTCGTCTATAAACCACGCTCCATCAGTTTCCTCCTTCCTCAGTGTTTCAATTTCATCCCCCTCTTATTTCCACTCCAAAACTCCTATGGTGAAAAATGCAAATTTTACAAAGTTTCTATAAACTGTATATATTTGTGTTTAGTGGTTACCATGTGTGGTGTGTACCTTCCATTGAGGAGAATCAGCTCATGGCACAAAGGGGGCTGACGCGTTGTGCCAGCTCATGTTCAGGGTCACGCCTGTGTCACTTAAAGACTCTCTAATGAGACACTGACAAGCACGCTGGGCCCAGCCGAGCGGAGTTAAAAATCTAAACGCCACAGCACGAGAGCACTGGTGCCAGAGAAAAACTAAATAAAGAAGAAAAAAAGATCTTCAAGTATTTTCAAGGCCAGGATATGAGGCATACAGAGAGAAAGGAAGAGGGAGTTTTGTTTTTTCTGATGTTCACAGAAAGTTGCGATGAAGCTCATCCTTCCAAACTTTTTTTTTTTTACTTTGTGGGCAGTGCAGGGTGTGAAAATGAATGACGAGTTTGAAAGGCTCAACAGGACCTGTCCTGTAAGTCTGTTGGTTCAGCCTTAAAGGGGACATAGCATGCAAATTCCACTTTGTTAGTGCTTCTACAGGTTAATGTGGGTATCTGGCATGTCTACCAACCCAAAAACTCTGGGGAAAAAACACTTGCGCGTTTTGTTATAGTTCCTCTAAGTCAGAAACGTCATGCTTGAGCGACTGGACAGTGCTTCCTGGGTATTGTGTCGTAACAATACACTGGAAGTCTCCTACATGGTCTTGGCCCACCCCCCCACACTCGTTACTTCCGGGTTTACACGGAGGCTGCGAGGCAGCGCAGCGCTGCCTCGGGCAGCAGCCTGGCTGTTCACACGGGACGAGCATTTCTCCGCTGGTCAGCCCGCGATTCACTCACATGTGGCATTTGTCTGGATCGTTGGGACTGGGAGGCTGCAGCAGCTGCTCGGGAGCGACCGCTCGCTCTCCCGTGCGTGAGCTGGAATTTGTGTCAGCGCCACACAGCCAACAGTGTGGAAGACTTCCGCAGTGTTCAGCGCTACTGTAACCCCGACCCCGACATTCAACGGGTACAACAACAAGAGGTCAGCAGAATCGCGGGCTGACCTTATATATACAGTCTAGAGGGCTGACCAGCGCGGAGAAATGCCCTCTGGCAGGAACAGCCAGGCAGCCGGCCGCGCTGGAGAACGGCGCTGCGCTGCCTCGCAGCGGTCTTCCACACTGCCAGCTGTGTGGAAGACTTCCGCAGTGTTCAGCTCTACTGTATGCCGGGTTACAGTAGTTCCGCCGGGTTACAGTAGTTCCGCCGGGTTACAGTAGTTACGCCGGGGTACACCGGACGCGGAAGTGCCGCTGCGAGGCAGCGCAGCGCCGTTCTCCAGCACGCAGCCGCCTGGCTGTTCACACGGGACGAGCATTTCTCCGCGCTGGTCAGCCCCATAGACTGTATATATAAGGTCAGCCCGCGATTCTGCTTTCTCCGCTTGTTGTTGTACCCGTTGAATGTCGGGGTTCGGGGGTAAATGATGGTCTTCATAGCCCCCCCACCTCTCTTTCTCTCTCTGTCTGTCTGCTTGTGTGCTTGTAGTGGATGGGCAGAGGGGGACATTTAATTATGTGATTGGGAAAATTAAAACTCCAGGACAACAAGGGGAATACAAAGTATGGGATGCATATTTGATAATTTATATCATATAAAATATGTAATTTATATCGTTTAAAATCATGGGGGGAGAGGGGGGAGGGGGGAGCTGGCTCATTAGCATTTAAAGGAACAGGCAGTCAAAACAGGTCGCTCTGTGGAGGGCTGTTTTATACAGGGTAAAAAGGGTGCTGTTTTAAATGATCCTTGTGGTATTTTGACCAAAGTATGTTACAGACATTTCATTAAGACCCCAAGGAACCATATCAACTTGTGGTAAAATGGGCATGCTATGTCCCCTTTAAGCTCTAAAAGCCAAGCTTGAGATGAATACTGTGTTGTACATCAGAGATATTCTTGACAGATTGACAGGAGCTGCAGCAAATACTCACTCTCACAGACAGTGTGAGGTACAGAACGACAGACAGACGTTCAAACCCATCAAGTCCAAAGCATTAAATGAAAACCTGATCCGGACACTGTACATTAAAAGGTCCAGTGTGTATGAATTAAGTGGATGGTTCTGTAGAAATGGAATATAAAGATTTATAATTGCATGACCATTAGTGTATAACACAGTGAAAAATGTTCTGACAAGGTTTGAAAATCATATTTGAACTGGTATGAAAAGTCAAGAGGGGACCCAGTGAAAATCATATAATCACCTGAAACTAAGAATCATTGGGTTTCCGTTACCTAACCATGTGTCCTTTATATCTAACAGTGGGAGTGGGTTCACAATGTTGCAGCACCATGTTCGTATAGTATCCTTCAAACATTGGCTCTAAAGAAGGCTGTTTGTATTGTTACATTACCTGAAGGCCACCAGCATGCATCTGACTACGTGGTTGGTTGTATAATAGTTGCTAGATGCAACTAAACCCTACACAATGAACCATTGAATTTAGTTTCTAGTGCACTTACCGAGTGAATATGATTGTTTTGTTGTTTTTTCAACAAAGCCATTCCTATAAAGTGGAATATGAGTAAAAAATCGTTATATCCAAGTGTTTAGCTTGCCTGGCTACATGTTCAATTTATAGACTGTTTATAAAGATGGACGCAGTGTCTCCACTTCCTTTCCATCAATCCTCAATATCCAAGATACCAACGCTGCCATCTTGCGCTGATGACAGCATTTGGAGTCTCTGCACTAATGACTGGGGGGATGGAGCAGCGGCCGCAACTTTCAATTATGATGTTTCACCCTGTTTTTATAGCATCAAATAAATAATAAATAACAATACTACCGGAAAAAATGAGCGCTCAGTTTGAAAAGAAATGCAAGAAATGACACAAACATATATTTGACATGTAGTTTCACTTTTTGTTTGGCCATTGACCCATTCACTTACATGGAGGAGACAGGGTTTATGACAATACCAGACATAAATGAGCAATTAAAACGCTTTGGCTTCACTTTTGCAGAGCAGTCATTTCATCCATCTGTATAAAAAGTCTGGATCAGTTTTGAAAAACTTCGGAGGGAAGCACAGAAGACAAGAAATACTCAAGGAGGTGGATGGAGAGTTTAAACTGTTAAATTCACATCTGTGATCTTCAATATGAACATTCAGGACAAACTGTACCGTGGAATAAATCTCTGTGTTCTCATTATAAGTGAATTTCATGTGGGATTATGTCTAAGGCTGCAATTTTAAGAGGCAAATGATTATACAGCTGGACACACAGGTTAATGTCATACTGCATATACTGAACAATGATATGTAAAAATACATATAACTGTGCTACTTGATTAAATCAAAAATAAAACTTTTATATAAACTACTGCAGTTTTTATATTTCAACACTTTTTCATAGAGTAAGAGCAGATTTTTACAGTACATTTGTCATCAACGTTAAGGCCTCTGATTTGTTTAAACTGGGTAATGCTCTGCAGCAAACTTGGGAAACCTACTCCGAACCAACTTTGCAAATTCCTGGCACAGTGTGACACAATCTGGGTAGAAGCTGGAGCGGGATGAATACATTACAAGCTGGACGGATTATCAGCAGGTGGAGTTTGTATGAGCCGCAAATCAGCTCCCCTCCTTGACTTTATTACCGGGAAACAGACGCTGAGGCTTCGCTTCTCTAGGGAGAACACTGTCTGCAGGAGGTGCAGAGTTTCACGACATAAATATATACTGTCCTAATTCTCACTATATGGAACACGACATATACTCGTAAGACCAGATAAAAAAAACATTTCAGTTAAACCTCAGCAGACAAAAACATCCTGTGCACACACAACAGTATATGTAGGGTTAGAACTTAGCAAAGCTACAACACCATAATCTAAAGAACAATAAAAGGTTACATTTATTATGGTGTGTATGAGTATAAATAAGTGAAATAATAATAATGTAAGTAAAATATTAAGTCATATTCTATAGCCAGCATTTCATATTCTGCAGGGAAAGCCACAGTCTGTGTCAAAGTGGCTGCTGAAGCTATCGCATGAACTGACAGCTCCCATGATTTTCCCATTGACATGAATGGAGATATTATTTCAATTATCCAGAGGTGGTTACGTGCTGCTGCTTCAAGAGGAAATGTCCTGAGGTGTTTGATGAAGCTCGGGAAACAACCTGAGGAACGTTCTATCTGATCCAAATGATTTCACTGAATAAACAAGGAACAAATGCAAAATGCCAAACCAGAGAAAAGCACAGAAACAGACCTATGTAGTTTAGTGATACTTAGGTGATACATTTGCAAATGCTAATAACTGCTATAATGCACTTACATTTAGAGGCATTGTTGAGGGCATAGCAAGATGTACTTTAAAGACACCCATAATGCATCGCTGAACGTTAAACACAATAAGCATAGGATTAAAACTGATTCAACTGAGACATTAACAAACAAGATGCACTTGATGCACCTACAAAATAAAAACAATGCAATGTGCTTCAAGAATGGATCCAATTTCTAAGTTATTCATTTAAGGATTTTGAAAATAGGAATCTGACTGTTGTGTGCATGTGCTTTGCTAATAGGAGTGACAGCACTACGGGTGGATGTGACTGGGGTTTTATTGATTGTCCCAGGTGATTCTCAATACTCTTTTTCTGTCTGGTACTTGACTGATTCTATTTTTGTCCCATCCATCGAGTTTTGGGGAAATCCATTCAGTAGTTTTTGTGTATTCCTGCTGACAGACATACCAACCAACAAACAAATGTAGAGGGGTGAAAACATAACCTCCTTTGTGGAAAATATTAGCACTTTACAGCGGTGGAAGGAAGACTGCAAGCAAACAGATGAAAAAATAAACGCTATATATTAAGTTATTTTTTCACACATTTTATTTTATTATGGGGAGGTGAACCAGGGCTGGGTTCGCATCGAGCCTCTGCAGTTCAAACTCCCCTCAAAGGTCATGTTTTACCAAGTGAACTACTGGGGGGTCTCCATGTGCTGCATGTTCAGTAGGTGTTTAAATAAATGACTCTCATGACTTTTTGGCCTTTTACTCACAAAGGCTTTATAGTATGTACAGTGAGAAACAGTCATTGTAAACTCCTCACTTCAAGTGCCAATAAAACTGATCAAATGCAGCTGCTCCTTGTAAAATTGCAATCAGTTTAAACCGCCGTCCCAAAGGACATAAACACACTTTTCCCCGCACAGTTGTACACAGTCATTTTTACTCAGATATGCAGGAAAACTGCTACCAGTGTAGAGGTCTGTAATGGTGTCCTTTTTCATCATAAAGCTCATGACTGTTTCATTGTAGATTGTGACCATTAGGATCTTGGCACCCGGGGTTGAGTGGGATGCTTGATTAAGATCATGCATTCACCCACACGAGAAGAACCTCCTATAAAGAGGGCCACGGCCATTCAGGAGTCCATGTCTGGCTCTCTTTCCCATTCCCACTGATGTGCCGACTGGTTTTCCCAGAGGATCACTGGCAAAGGACGGGCAGCCACGCTCAGATGCTCATCAAAGGCTACACACCCTTTTCCTTCAAAACTAAAAGGCAAAGGTCTCGGTCTGATACAGACTCAAATGACTGATAACTACGACGCTGATAGTACCCTGCCTGCTAAATTTAAGCACACAACTTTTTGCACCTCCAAATCTGTTGGATAAATTTAAACATAACAAGACTCTGTAGCGGATTTCTCGCAGCTTTTCATGTTCATCCCCTGTAAAGTTTAAAGCTCGGTGCTGCACAACCAACACTGTACAGATGACTGCTTCACGCAGGCTTCGAACACATTCTCATCATTAACGTTCATGCTCACATGATGGATTTTCCAACATGCAAACATATACAACAAACAAACACACACACAGCCACACAAGGTAAAAAAACCAACTATTTACTCACCGATTCCTGGCTCTTGTCCTTTGAATCATACACAGTTAGCTTGACTAGTGTCTCCGGGCTAGCAGGGTACTCTGAAGGGAAGGTCACCCCCGTCAGAAATAGTGGGTCTTTGTTCGCCTGTCGGAAAGAGGGACAACACAGAGAAAGGGTGAGATACTGTGTGTGTGCTTGTGTGTGCTTGTGTGTGCATGTGCGACAGTGTGCATCCTCATACACACACTGATTCTGCAACACACATGTTCATGAAAACGCAGGAAGCCAAAGGGGGAAATGAAAGGGAGAGGGGGGATCGGGTGTGTAAATGAGCCAACAGCTGGGTTCGGTCTGTCCCTCTCCTCCTCCTGGCGTTCCCCCCCCACAAGTCCCCTCGCCTCTCCTGCTGCTTCTCCTGGGCACAACAGAGGAGAAGATAGAGCTCTCCCTGGTGGGTCTACCTGGAGCTCTGGCATAACTACAGTCTCCAACTGAGACCGCAGGCCAGGAGCAACAACTGTTGACAGGTGAACTGACACAGGGGCGCTGTGGCAATGGGATTAAACCAGCTAGAGCAACCAGTGTGGGGTTTGCAAACATACCAAAGGGCTGCATAACATTAAGTAAAATTCACTCGCAAATAACCGGCTATGGCCTTTTGGAATGGTTGATGGCTAGTTTTCCCATTGAGATCTGCAGAGACCTCTGCTCATAACACTGTAAAATGTCCAATGTAGCAAGGGTGTGTTTACCTCAGATTTGAAAACCCTCTCTATGACCACTGCAGTGCCTGCAAAGTGAAAACCCTTCTGTCACAGGTGCACTTTTACCTTGGGAGGAATTCTCTACAACGGAGAGAATATTGTGAAATAAGGCTGGTTTCTGCACCATCTATACCCTGAGAACAATATTCTTGAAATACAGGAAATTGATGTTGTAAGTAACTTGGTTTCAGAGACTTGTTTTAATATTTGTGTTTCTTTGCAAAGCAATAACGTGACTGTATCATTTGAAGATTTGCTGCAATTTTACAAGTAGCTGGGCACATGATGCATTCTGGAGGCTCTGCGGGCTCAGGAGGCCACTTGGTATCGTACACTCATCTCTCGCACAATCATTCCTTTGAATTTAGTCTGATAGGAGCAATCTACCGCCAAAATAAACTGTAATTCCAATGAGTTCTATTTTCCAGAGGGTGAGGGGCTTTTCCCTGGAAGACTCAGAGATTGTTAGGGGCCATTTGTTGTCTATTTGTACCAAATCAAAGCATTTTGTGTTTACACTGGGGGCTTCCGCTTCCTCTGCCCCTCTCCAATGGGCGTCTCTAGAATGTAGCCCTTTGGGACTGTATTGGGACAGGCTGGGGAGTGGTAATGAGGCTGACACAGGCAAGCTGGCACTTATGTATGAATATATGGTCACACCCTTGGAGTTAAAATAAAGAAAAACAAACATCGGAAAACCAACTAAGGCTGGTGAGTAGGGTTGAAATCGGAATATTGATAAATATCACAGTAAATATATTTCCAATCAAAATCTATATATGGTAAATGTAGGCAAATTCAAAAGTAGAATATTCAAAGTGTTGTGTAATGAAACTCTTGCCACATGCTGTTCAACATTTTCAATTAATATTTTCTTGCAAATTATTTTATCAGCCAATAAACCAATTAATTGTTTGTCATAATAACATGATCATATCATCAGCACATGATGTCTCCGCTCAGTTGTATGCAAAGCACATATTGGTACAAGGCTACGCAGACGCAACATTGATGGAAAGAGTGAACCAAACAAATATAGATATATAATATACCGGGAGATTTCAATCCCTGTTACAATGTTGTCAGGTCAGACTGTTAATGTCCTTTATTTCTCTATTTAAGTAAATGTGTGGTTTAGAAAAAGTGTGCAGGTGTTATTCTCCTCAGTTATTACTAACCTTAAGGATAACAAGCGAGCACGCTGATAACTCCCTCAACACTGAATCATTCTGATATTCATAATAATAAATGCTAAATGATCATTTAACCAGCTTTTCTGTAGCCCAGCAAAGTGGAACACATCAACTCACCCTCGTCCTCGGCTACAATAAGTGGTGTTAAATTAGGAGCCAAAGCATGAAGCCCTTCAGAGAAGCAGTGGACCAACACACACAAAAAGACAGAACGATGTGTCTGACTGCACACATACATATGGAGGGAACCCAGGGACCCACCACATAACTGTACCACTAACCCCCTGATCCTCCTGAAACCCTCCATACGCTAACAGAGCGGAAATAAGACAAGTCTATTGCCTCCTGCTTCAGCCATTCTTGACATGGTAATACCCGTCTTGATGCCCAGTGCCATTTGCCGCATATCTGTGAAGGATTGGGTTTTGTGTACACCGACATCCTAAACACACAGGCCTATTCAGCACAGCGGGTACAAACCATGGGAACCAATGAACTGGAGCTCAGTGGACATACATCAGTTCTATACACTGACAAAAAGACAGGCAGGGCCATTATACTCGAGAATTTTGCAGGTACACACACACTTACACACACACTTACACACACACACACACACACACACACACACACACCCGTTGCACCTCCCTCGCTGGCGCACTGAATAGGCATCATTCAGACTTACCAGCATTTTTGGCAGCCTCAGCTGTGGCTGGATCTCTGCAGTGCTTCTGATGGGCTGAGATGAGCTAAAGTGGTAAGCCTGTCTCCATTTACACACAGAAGTGAGCAAATCTGTCATACAAGTGGTCAACATATGCTATGGGAGACAGCTGCCCCTCCCCTCTCTTGTCTTTTTGTCTGTTTGGGTAGCAAACCTCCATGGAATGGCCAATTTAGACCATTAGAGGTTGTGCGTGTTTGAGTGTGATTGGGTTGGGGGGGGGGCTTGAGTTTCCGTACACTGGAGCTTTTTCTTCCTCCCTTGACCAGTCATAATTACGCTCGCACAGACTAGACATTTTGGACTCGTTCCAGGCGAGGGGTTCTTTGCTTGACTAGCATGACATCAAAGGCCGTTTTATCCCCCGACTTTGCGTGACGTCAAATCCCCTCGAGGACCACCTCTCCTGGACCCATTGCCCGTGTTTCAGGAATGGGATTTTCCCTACACAGACATATTAGGGTTTGGCAGAAAATGCCCCTCTTTCCATTCCCACTCTCCCCGTCTCTTGTGTCAAGCTGAACAGAAAGCGTGCACATGTGGAAAACAAAGCACTTAAAATTGTCACAGAAACAGAGGCCGTTTCTTTTCACTGAGCAGATAACACACTTCAATACAATTTGTCTAAGCTCTTTCCTATTAAAAGAGAATTAGCAGGTTTGAGATTGTCAGTGGTTCTTTTACCAACAGTAGTTAAAGACGCAGTGCCCACACTGAAAGACGAACATTCTCCGTGGAGATAAAAGAAAGTGTCTACAGTGGAAATACGGCACACGATAGATTAATACTGCTGTGAATGAACTATGTACTAATATATTAACAGTATGAAATTCTAATAAAAATACTGCTCAGGAGTATTGAAGTCCAGATCCAACATGATTAAATGCCATGCAGCTCTTTGCATCTGTCTCCTGTCTTGTGATTCATATAAAAGACTAGAGAGACTATGTAGCAGCTGGCACACTCCATCATTTATCTTCTAAATTAAACTCTTATATCATACCGTGGATTCCTGTTAATACGCCTATCACATGAGTAGGTCTGATGCTCAAATGCATATGCAGTCAAGATAAAAATGAGAGTCCGGCTAAGCTGGCAGCAGCTGTTGAGAGCAGGCATCCCGGGAATGTGACAAACACGAGAAACACAAGTGGCAGTTGGGCTGTCTTCAAATTCATACTACACACACACACACACACACACACACACACACACACACACACACACACACACACACACACACACACACACACACACACACACACACACACACACACACACACACACACACACACACACACTCTCACACAGGTCCTCCTCTGGCCACACAGGTTAATGAACATCTGCGTCTGTTCCTGATGTGTAAGAGTGAGAAACCCGACTGGTTACCACTGTCCTGACATGTGACCTCTGACACAACACAAACCAGTGTGTCAAAGTAACATGGAACTTTTACCATGTTGTGCTGCTTCTCAGTCAAATAACATTACTGATCGAAATGACCTGATTTCTGTGTGAAGTGTTAAATCCACTGAGACACAAAGGAGTAGTGATGTTCACTTATAACCCTGCAGGCTAATAACATGGAAATATGGCACAGAAAACTCCACAGACTATCTTAAACACATTTTATAAGTTTGCAAACCTTTCTTTAAAAACAGTTTTGTAAAATCACATGGAACGTGCGCATACCTTGTGTTTCTGGAGCCGAAAGCAATCCATGTCCTCAGATCCTGCTTCATATCCTGAACACTACAGCCATGAAATCAAAACTCCAGCGGCACTCAGAGTGTCTACAGAGCTGAGACCAGCATACAGTATCCTACCACATCCTGTGTTTCCACTCGCACTCACACACACACACACACACACTGCTGTTCCCTTGACAGCACTGAGGGGAAAAGCAGTTGAAATACAGTCTATGAAAGGCACAGTTATGCTAATTCAGCTTTTACTGGATTAGCAGGAAAATAAAAGTGACTCCTTTTTGTGCGTCAGGAAACTCTGCCCTCACATGATGAAAGAAAAAATGTGTGTGTGTGCAGCACATGTGTGTAAGTGGGTGTTCCACAGTGGGGTTAGGGGCAGTTGTTGCCGCCCCAAAAAAACACACTCGTGTGTCTGTTGCCTTTGACACTGGGGGCAAGAAAAGAAGCACATAAGGAGGTCAAATAACACAAAGCACTCTCACTATAAAGAACTCCAGAGCATTTAGAGCCACAAACGCACACTGACTATGCAGAGAGATGGTTCTGATTGAAAGCCCAACTCACACTCTCATAGATGTCTGGGACTCAACTATCACAAGCAATAGAAGATTAACGCGCATCGTCTGTTCCACTTCACTGAGTCAGATGGGAAAAAGAAAAAAGTTGAGGGACAAGAAAGGGCAGACAGAGATGGAGAGAGCACCAACCAAAAGCAAGTGACCCAGAGGCGAAGCAAAACAACAAACATCAAAGGTCAGAGAGAGACAGGGAGAGGATGGTGCGCATGTGAGTGTGTGTGTGTGTGTGTGTGTGTGTGTGTGTGGCCTTACCTCCACTATCTCTGTGCAGGCCTGAGTGACGAGGTGCTGCTGGTGTGGATCTATGACAGCCACCTGGACCAAAGCATTGGGCTTCCTGTCTCTGCCCGAGGCCACCAGATCATTACAGGCTACAGCGAAGAAACGAGAGAGGGAAGGAGAGAGGGAGAGCCGATGGAAGGAAGAGAGAGGAGAAGATGATGAGAAAACAGGACAGAGGGGAAGAGGGGAGCACAACAAATCAAGATAAGAGGGCGAGCAGAAGCTTTACAGTAGACACAAGCCCCCCCAGATGAAGAACGTGGCAGCAGTTGACAAGGCAAACACAGAAAACAAACAAAAAGAGGAAATAGAAGAAAAGAGCAAAGGTAGGCGTTTTATAAAATATCTCCTGTCGGATTAAAAATCACATGCTAGAGAACTAAAGAGCTGCATCCCCCACAAAGGAATAGAGAAATCTTCTGTTCCTCACTCTGTGCGAACAACACAGTAAAAGATAGAAGAAATAAATAAAAACGTAGATACGCAGAGATATAAAATTGTTGCATCAGCAGTTGATTAAAATGGCAGCCAAGCAGGCAGAACGCCCTCTGGCAGGGAGATATCGGTATTATAAGGGCTTTCATTTCTGACAGCAAAGACACTTAGCTCTGCTTCCATGAACAGGAAGAGTACGCATCCCACAATTCCTTTATAGGAAATGTGGTGCTTCCTGGTTAGGACCGGAGCCCCCTCCTAAAAAACGATAACACTCGCTGATCCCATCCCACCTAAGCTAATGCATCTGTGCTTGATATCTCTTTATGTGAGTCAGACATACTGTAGTAGAGTTGCACTTTTGGCCATGAGTGCTAAATCAAAGAGAAACAAAACAGACCATCAAGATGTCTGTTCCCCTGTGGCAAGGGGAAGATGCTCATTTCTGTGCTCACAGTTTTTCCAAACATGAAATAAAAGTTGGGAGTTCTGCAAACATCTGATTCACATGGAAGGCACAACAACATCCAGCCTGATAACAGGTAAATTACACCATATGGCTCTGCTTTTACGTATTAATGAAGCTTTGTATACACTGAACAAATCTGTATTCAGCAACCTAGTGGATCCTGTCCAAGACCTGTGTTTTATCTACCCAGCACAATTCTGGCACGTGAACAGCGATCGATCTGCTTGTAGCGCCTAGTCAGTTTCACACGTTACTTTGAAAAGAAAAGAAAAAAAACGAGTCTCGGAAATATTACTCAGTGGGTAAAACTCAATTAAAAACCAGCAAGGGCATAAGATTGTCTTCTGTGTCATGTTCCATCTTCATGGGCTTGATTTTAATGTTTAAGCAATTGAACAGGAAGTGCAGATGAAAAGGATTTGTGCAGGAAGCTTTTAACGGGAGTGAAGAGCGAGAATGAAGTTGACAAAAGAAATGAAGGGTTCACGCACCCAGACATTTTCCGACAATGGAGGAATGTTGATTGTACTGTCATGGTGACTGTCCTTGGCTTTTATGGGAACAGCAGCACAAATAAAGCTGTGATTTAATGAGTGTTTGCCACACACTTGGCTGCAAGAAAGCAAAGGAATAAAGGAACCCTCTCAGCATGCACAAGTCAAAACGTCTCAGTAATCTGTGACTTCACTTTTCCTTTTCAACCTTTTATATGAATTCACCAATAAAGCTGGGAAATATTTTTTGAAGTTTAAATAAGAGTATAAAATGTTCAAAGGGATTCAATCAAAGGAAGGGTTTCGATATGAAGAGATATATGGACAGCGTTGTAAATTTTTTATGGCTAAGCCCCCTGACAGGAGAAGCATTGCACAGCACCGGCAGCTCCAAGTCAACCAAAGAATACTGCTAATGTTCTATCGGCTCCACTAAGATATGACTTATTGAGTCTACCAAGCAAGTGGTCTAGCTGGAATTTACTCTCTACTGGGAAGACTAGCTTGAGGAAGCCAATAAGCACACAAGGGCTAAATACATAGATCAGAGTGCTGGGTCCTCAAGCTTGGGTCTTAAGTTTGAGGTATCCTTGGTCTGCACTCTTCTGGACAGAGTCTTCACATGTACCTGGAATCTGCTGGAGCCACTCTCCCAGTTTGGGGGTCACAGCCCCTAATGCTCATGGACTCCACCTCATCTGTTGTTGTTCGGTTGTTCTTTCACGCCCTGGTAATCCTAAATCTTCTCATGCTCCTTCTTCCTGACACTCCTGGAAGCTGGGATTGCCCCATCGATCACTATTGCCCTCTTCTCTCTTGTCCCCCAACATTATGTCTGCTTGGTTAGCCAGTCTGGAACTTGAAGTCTCACACTTTCAATGCTCAGTTGTTCTCTACTACTTTCAGTGGTGTGTCCCATAGGGACTTTGGGTACTTCTAATTCAACGTCTGAGGGGCATCTTCACAGCTTCTGTTGTGATAGGCCCCGCCCTCCTCTATGGGCACCTCTTTATCTGTACCTTGGACTTCCACAAGGTTTTCTCTTCTTCCTCCTCGTCCTCTGTCTTCTGCAGCCTGAAGGACTGTCTTAGCAGTTCATCCCTGAGGGCCATCTACCTGATGTATCCTGTTTATTCCATTTGCATGCGTCCCAGTCCTTGTCCTTTCTCTCACTCGTATTCTGAGGTAGGCTTATGTAGCCTGGGGAACCTAACTGGAAGCAAGCCCTGACCAGGATTTGAACTCTATCTGCTGTTATAAAGGCAATGATACTTCCACTGCACCATTCAGATGCACGCATACATATATGCACATATATATTTATATCATAATAATTTACTGAAAATACCTATTATAGATGAAGCTATCCAGGAGTATTTAAATTAATTAAAATGACATTAATGAATTAATACTCTTACACTACACTATCATATAATTTTTAATGCAGGAGTTTTACTTATAAAATTATATTTATACATTGTAGTCTCGCTACTTTTACTTAAATTAAGGAAAATATTTCTTCTACCACTGTCTGGGAGTAGTGGCAATGTCACAGCAGGGAAGCACACAGTGAATCATGAAGGGAATAATGTATGCAGCCATTACAAACTAGACCAACAAACATGTAATACAGATTCGGTTTTACAACAAGACATAAAACACTCAAATGCTTTTGAAAAAAAGAAAAATTGGAGAAGTAGGTTTCCACGAATGAAGGTATGGTATAAACAGCTTCAACGGCACATTTAACTCTGAATAGATCTGTTTGCTGCAGTATAACAGTTTTCCTTCTGAATTAAAGGAGGTAATGAAAGAAATTATGTGTGTGTGTGTGTGTGTGTGTGTGTGTGTGTGTGTGTGTGTGTGTGTGTGTGTGTGGTTATGAATGTATATATACTGTGTGTTCTATGGTATGTTTAACATCTGGGTGAGCTTAGCTACCAATAGCTACCATAAAACCACTGAAATTATAGTATTTATTTAAATGACTCATGTTTGAATGCTGCACGAGCAATGAAATGACAAATCCCCTTTGTAAATGACTCATTACACGCATTACACATATTACACATATCATACATTACACATGCGTGTGATCTCACTACATGTTTTTAAACTCACCATTTCTGTGAGACCAAAATGTTTAATTCTCAAACTGTAAAAGTCAAATCGACTTCTCATGATGCAAGTGTGTGTAAGTAGTTGCGTTAGATGAAGTAGAAGAAAATGGTCAGTTTTAACAGCAAAGTCGTAATCAACACCACAGTTAGTCATAACGTGGAGAGTACAATTTCAATAACATTAAAACAAGCTCCCAACAGTTTGTAATGGATCTTTTGACAGAAGTCATGTGGAAAATTGGATCATGCAGCTGCTCTAAATTTGTGAAATGCCAAATCCTTCCAATTGTCCAAAGGGCAGATTATTGACTGTTCAGGGAATTAATCACACATTTTGACCCCCTCAAATGAAAGCCTATTTGTTGGAGATTATAAAATAAGTTAGGGCGACTTATTCAAGTTAAATTGGGGTTAAATCTATTCAGTGTGTGCCCAACCTGAACAGCTGACTTGGGGGGGGGGGGAAGACAGCAACTATCCTTACTCTTGGTTACACAGTAGTATGATCGACAACAACATTTAATGACTTTGACTCTTTTGGCAGGTTTTGTTGAGAAAAGGCTGCAAGACAAGGTTAAAAAATACTTTGCACTGCAGCAGAACTCATGCATGTATTATTTCTAAGATGCATTTCTGATTTCCCATTCCCTTTCTCTCTTAGATCTCAGTGCCAGGTCTTTTGGACTCGCATTAAAGGAGGCCTCACATTTACTTATGCAGGATGGGGGCTAAAGCTGAGGAGTTTGTGTGCACGCATAAACCACAAGTTTTTAAGTCAGGAATTTTTTTTTTTTACATACTCTGATATTCATAAAATGAGCATCTGTGATTGTTGGGCTGCTGGAAAAAGGTGTTTAACTCTTGCAAACCCACATATACATAATAAGTAGAGACTGCACTTACAAACATAAGCATGTGCTTTATGCCTTGACATGGATACAACTGCTAAAAGCCATAAAGGTTGACACACAGGCTTAGCTTTTTCTTTCAGTCTGTTTCATCATGTTATCTCTGTCAAATCTATCCAATTTGTTGCTCTCCCTTTCTCTAAATTACACCATCTCTCTCATGTTAATACGATTCAAACAAAAACTGTATTTCTGTGCAGCACTCACTGGTTATAAGTTCCTCACTGACCCCCCGCTGCTGACTGATCAGAGTGATCTTCCCTTTTCCTCCCTGCGCAGTTAACCACGGCCAGCCGGGTGACTGAAATGGGACCGGGTGCCCAACCATGCATGACTGGCTCTCTTGCAGGGATATGACACTTTAGGTCAGAGCTATTATGATACTGGGAGGAAGTGTCAGGAAAGGGAAAGAGAGAGGCTGACGGAGGGAGAGGACAACAGAGTCCCTTAGAGTTTAAGGAAGGAAGCCCGAGAATGAGAAGGGAGATAATGAGGTGGTGACATGGAGGGAGGAACAGAAAACTATTTCCCATTAGAGTGAGAGCGATTCAAATAATGGATTGTGCAGCAAGAAACCTTTTTTTCAAACATTTTATCATTTACTTGGGAATTACCTGCATAAGCTTTAGTCTGTACACACATACTGTACATTTACTAATTAAGCAGATCCAGCAGAAGCCCTAAGCAATAAAAACTAAATATAGATGGGGGCAAACTATGGATCGCAAGATTTGCTTATTTTCTGTGGGAGATGGAATGTGACTCTGTATTTCAGCTGTTAAAACTACAGGTAAATTGATTGTTTCTGCAGCTCCCAAAACTCTGTGTGTGTGTGTGTGTGTGTGTGTGTGTGTGTGTGTGTGTGTGTGTGTGTGTGTGTGTGTGTGTGTCGCGCAGAGAGGAGGTAGGTCACAGATAATCATGGAGTAGGAAGAGCTACATGTTCCACCATTTTGCTATAAATCAAAAGTTTTGCATTTGCAAGGTACACAATTTGACACGCAACCACTGTTTTCTGGTCTCTGCTGAGTGAGCTTACCTGCTGAAAGTGTAAAGCACATCTATCTGCTGGCAGTAGTTAAGGTAAATTGCACTATGCTTGGGCCAAGACCATGTAGGGAGACTTCCAGTTCCTTGTTACGACACAAAACCCAGGAAGCGCAATCGAGTCGCTCAAGCATGACGTTTCTGACTTAGAGGAACTATAACAAAACGCGCAAGTGTTTTTTCCCCAGAGTTTTTGGGTTGGTAGACATGCCAGATACCCACATTAACCTGTAGAAGCACTAACAAAGTGGAATTTGCATGCTATGTCCCCTTTAAGGTAAATTTTTAGTCCAGGTATTATCTAAGCCCTTTTTTCCACCGCAAGGGAAATCCCCTGTTTGTGAAAGGGTCAAGTGTTTTTAGAATTCAAATACCATAAACAAGATGCTTACTAAGTTGCCATTAAAGATAAACAAATGCATAAAGTAAAAAATGCATAAGCTGTAAAATCTGTACCATGTTGAATCCCACTCTGTGAATCACATTGTATTACATTAGCTGTAGGTTGATATGCATCTTTCATGTATCCGATCATTGGCAATGCTTCGACATGTGTATTGCATCAGGCTCAGTAATGGAAGTGCACAACCCTCACCCAGAAGTCACTCTGTAGGCAAGCATTAGTGACTTGAATTTGATTTGGGCAGCCGTTGATTGTCAGTGGAGGTACATGAACAGCAGAGAGACATGGCCTTTGAGAGTGATCAAAATCCAGCCACACTGAAGCATTCTGGATCATCTTTGAGGGTCTCACTGTGTTTACTGTGAGAGCTGCTAGAAGGGCATTGCAGTAGTCGAGGTGAGAGTTAATCAAAGCCTCTACCAAGAATTGAGTGAGATACTAAGTCAGCCCAGTCTAGATTCCTCTTATGTTGTTCATTTCAAAGTGGTACAACCATGAGACAGATGCAACATGGGGAGAGAAGGATAGCTGGTCACATCATGGCAGCTAATTTTCTTGCAGCATTGGTTGGGGAGAGAAAGGGAGAAGCGATTGTGTTGCTATTGTGATGGATAGAGCCTAGAGCAAGTCTTCAAAAGTTTCAGTTAAAGGTGGTGAATCTTCTTCACTGTGGATATGTCAGACAGACAAGCTTAGATCTGTGAACAGACCTTCTGGGTCATCTGGCAGGAATGACAGGTATAGTTGGGTATCATCTACATAGCAATGATATGAGAAGCTAAGTGATTGGATAATGAGATCAGGGAGGGTATTTTTAAATAAGGGGACTGAGCCTTTAGTCATCCCTGTGGAGAATCGATGGCATACAGATGTTTGTTCTTTCCATGACACATTGAAATAACACCACGTGAGGTAGGATTCAAACCAGGACTGTGCATTGTCCGAGTTGCCCATATCAGAGTGTACGACTGGCAGATGCAGTTATTCATTGTGTCAAAAGCTGCTGATGGGTCCAATAAGATAAGAACTGAGGACTAAGCTGCCACCCTACATCCCCTTAAGGCCTCCATCACTGATAACAGAGCCGTTTCAGTGGAGTGGTTGCTCTTAAAGCCCGGCTGATTTGGATCATGAAGTTCTGCAAGAAGAATTCTGAGACTTGTTTGAAAACTGTCCTTTTGATACCCTTAGATAAGAATGGAGGAAACAAGAATGGCCGATGGTTCTTAAAATAAAGAGGGTCACCCAGGGGAGAGTAGTGGTTTTGAGTAGTTCGGAGAATTGGCTACTGATGTTCACCACCTTCTTAGTAAAGAGAGAGGCTAAGATATCAGGTGAGAGTTTTGAGTCTGGTTAAGCTCATGTTAGACTGAGTAATGTTTTGATGGTGGTGTCTGTGATAAGCACTGGTGCTGAATGAGAAGGAAGATAGAAGTTACTGATAAACCCTGAGACCAGTTAAGCCATTTTCGGTATGCAGCTTTTAGATGGCTGGTTAGAATCCTGCTCATTTGGTGGATAGAGGACACAGAGCAGAGAAACTATTTGACAGGGTTGTGTGATATGAAGATATTAACATCTAACATTTCATATTATACCATTTCATTGTGATTCTGTTAGACAGATGTAGATTGGTTATAAAAAGTCGTAGAAAATGTACTTTGCAAATTACAGCACAAAGTGCTCAAAACAAATTCCAGACATCTTTTGAGTCTTTTGCCACAAGATGGAAGTAGATGTTGTTGCACCTTACATCTGCAAAATCAATGCCAAAAAGGTATCAGTAAAGAGTAACATTATGTATGTATTTCTTTTCTGGATAAAACATTTGCTCAATCAGAATATCAGCTTTTTGTCATATCGCACAACCCTACTTTATTACATCCTTGACCCATAGTGAGAAGAATGTGCTAAGAGGCAGCAGAATGGAAGTAAGAAAAATTAGTGGGAGAGAGGTTGTGGTGAAACAAGACCAGAGTTGGTGTATTGGAGGCAAAACAGTAAAGAGAATTAAATAATGGTCCGAGAGGTGCGGAGGAATGACCACTATCTGTGTTTCAGTTCACATGAGAATGAGGTCAAATCCTTTGCTGGCTTTGTGAGTCAGAGGCCTACAAACCTGTCTTAGGTCAAATGAGGACATCAGAGTCCACAGAGCTCAGATGTTCATATCACCCACAATGGGCAAACGACCATGTTATGGGAATGAAAGACAATGTTTGTGGCTAGTTCGTCCACAAAAACAATTTGTCATGGTGGATGGTAAATTAAAAAGCAGAGACTTTAACCTGAGCAGTGTCATTAACAGCCTGGCAGTCCAAAGAGGCATATTTATTTGGAACAGTTTCCATTTGTTAGAAATTAAGAAGCCAGTCTCCCTCTCCTCACTTGGACACACAATAAGCATTTTAGAATGTGTAGTTAGTGGAGATGGTAGTTGAATTAGCAGTGCTTTCTGGTTTGATCCTAGTCTCAGTGAGAGCTTGTAGCTCAAGGGCTAGCTGGTTAGCACAGGCAGAAATTAAATCAGCCTTGCTGAGCGCAGATTGACTGAATGCGGGTTGCTGCCATTTCCGGAGGTTGGAAAAAATGAATCCGACAATGACATGACTTGCAATTTCAGTTAAGTGATTCAACTACCCAAGTATACTAAGGCTGATTCCTAAATTACCATAACAATTGAGCAATTGGAGTAATAATTTTTGCCCATCCTTGGAGGCTCCAATTACTATGCTGTATTTATTTTGTTTGATTGGAATATGCGGAGCTCTTTCAAGATGAATTTGCTGGAAATGAGTTTTAATGCAGTGGGCCTCTGTGACCCCACAATGAATCTAAATTCCATTTAATCGAGAGGGGAGCCCTGGGAATTGCCACAGGAGACAAATATATGCTCATCTCCAGAAGACGATTATTCATCATGATAATTATTTCAACGCTTCAATTAATTTGACAACATTATTTGCATGTGCCGCCATTTGGCACACCTGTTTGCCAGTGGGTCTAGGGAAAATGGACGGGAAATAAGGGCTGTCGTGTAGAGATAAACATGTCCTTCACCCACTGCACAGAGCTGCTTATCACTTATGTAAATGTAGAAGCTATTGACGAGCATATGATGTTGAATATACACTTTAATATAATGCCTGTAATTAGCGGTTTCTGGTGTGAATAGAGCCTCATGTTTATAATGAATTGTGTATAATTCACAGACCATTTGTAAATCAAAAAACTATATGCATAAGGAAAGTAAAACTTTAGAAGGGATATTTTTGTTTGAAATAATAATGACTTATATATTTTGAACCACCCCTCTAGTAACATTCGAAATGAAGAAAGGCTGATATAAGTATTATATATTCACTTTGAAAAAGATAGCACATTTTATACATTTCTGGTGTTTTATTAGAAGTTCTGATTAGAAGTATTGATATCCATAAGAAATTATATATTTGTAGTTTTATGTACCCTAGTCACAATTTTCTCTAGGGCTCTAGCTAGATGAGGGAGTTTTGTGTTGGTTGACCTCTCCTCTGATTTTTAACACACAGCCATGCCAACCATAGGCAAGTGATTGCATCATACTACTGTACAATGCTTTGGCTGGATTCATTGTGGAGCTGTACCTGAAGTCATGGGCCTTAATTGTTCCCTGTAAACTGCTGGATCATCATGTTCCAGGATGTTGGAATGATTATCCGCAGTGTTGTAATGACCACGCCTATGCAGGAGTGGTGGCGGTCCATTGGCCCTGCCTCCAGTTCACCTTTGGAGGGAGAGTGGCCTTTCTCCTTAGCCGATAGACCCTATAGGTGGACTGGTGCAGTGCCAGTGTCTATCAAGGCCAACTAGGGGAACTTGAGTGGTCAGAGTCCGAGATCTTGAGGGACAATGGGGGGGGTGGGTTTTTGGACAACACGAGTGGAAGACTGCATATACAAAAATCTCCTTTGCCTTGGCAGCAGAAATGGCAACAAAGCCGTCAAGCAGCTTATCCCATTTTCGCAGCTCTGGCTACAGGCGGTGGAAATCATCCCTTAACTGTGAGTAAGCGAGTTTGCAGTTCATACACACAGTCATAATAATAGCTGGTGTTTGGTCCGGGTGTAACTCATAAAACAACACGGCTGATAAATCGGGACACATAAAACAGCGAGGTTAAAGAATAGCAGTAAAAAGAATGATGGAAAAAAAAAAAAGATGTGGAAATCTTACTTTCTACAACATTATGCTTTGAAAGGTTGAGTATGATAACTGTAAAAAAAACATAGAACATTACTTGAAAAAGACTTCAGCAAGTTTTCATGGAAATAAAAAGTTCAGCTTTTGCTTTTACTGAGGGTAATCGTGGCAGGAAATTGACCTGGCATGTCAAAGCCATTCATCATACACTGGCAGACTGATTCAAGATTTTTATTAAATCTTTTCTTTTCATCCAGTTGTTAGAATTGTCCGGAATTGTTCATGGACACTGTAAAAACCCCCAAAAATGTGCCAGTTCAAACTTCAGAGATCTGGCTGTATAACCACAAATACAAACATTAAATAACTGTTTTCTTAGGCTGAGTGCTTGTCGCGATGAGTGAACTGACCTTCAATTACTAAAAGAGTTCCCCTTATCATCACCATCTAAGGGCAGCCTTAATACCGTTGAATGCCGTGTTTGTCTGAAGGGATATTAGCTACATCATTAATTACGAAGGTTTGACACCCCTCTTGTGCACAATCTACACAAAAGCACACACAACCACACACAGGAACATATGCACACAGATGCTCTTTATACTCACTATACATTTTTCACCCCTGTATATGGTGCAGCTGGAAATAATTTATAAAACTGCGACTCCAGAGATTTGAGAGGACTTGCATCACACATATCATTGCACTGGTTTTCAATACACACGAAGTTAAAAAGCCCTGACCCCCTGGTCACTGGTCTTTACTTAAGGTCTATAATTGTTGTGCTCCTAGTCACTGGAATAACTTTCCTACGCATTTGAGTTCATCTCTGACTGTGTCTTCTTTTAAAAGCAGAATTAAAATATTTTTTTTTTTCTGTTGCCCTTCAAAAATAAAAAATTGAATAGTTTGTGTGGGCTTTCAGATTCTGGTTGCCTGTCAATTAGTTGTGACGGAGCAGCTTCTGAATGATTCTTTACCTTTTCTAAAATGAACTTCTATTTTAACCCCTACCTCCTATGCATGAAATGGGCTACATGTTGCCCTGCTTTGCTTTAAATGTAATGTTGCTGACTGGAGCTTCTCTGGAAAGCAAGCAGCTGCTGAGCCTTCTGAGAAGCAGACATGCATGTAAGTGGCTGCTGGATGAGTTTCATTCTTGTTTTCATCATTGAAACTATCATTTCATCAAAATAATCAATTTCATATGATGTACTCATGTCACCTTCTTCCGGAGGCTGAAAGTAATTTAATGTTTTCTGTATTTCTTTCATGAAGATAGATTGTATAAAAGTACTTTCCATTGTGGACACATGAGCACATATTCCATCTCTCTGCCTGCTGTCAGCTGTATTTTCTACATGAAAGAGAATTTATATTCAGATCATTGGTCCATCTGAGTGCAAAACCTCAGCCTAGTGTATAATTTGAATATAAATACAAATGGAACGAACATTTAGAGACCAAAGCGAGCATTACAAAATATTTATTCGATTTCTTGCAGGATATAATGGTATGCCTGAAAGTACTATGTGTGCATGCTTTTACATAAATGACTCCTATTGACCCTCACACAGTCTCTGTCTAAGTGATTGTATGCCTTTCTGGCTAAATGTAATTTTGACCTTTATGTAACGACAATGGGACAATCAGGAGTTTTTTTAAATTACAAGGCATCAACATGCAATTGTGGTTTAAACACGTCAAATGACTCAAATGGGACATTGCCCCGGCTGGACGGCCGTCAAGGGACACTAGGGACAGAACCTTTGTGGGATTATCCCCATTATATTGAGATTTCGGACACAAATATCTGTATATTCAATCTCCATTTACTGTAAACAGTAGGAAGCCTATGAAGCAGCTGTCTTAGAAGATAGAAACAGGGCAGCAGAGACGACAGTCATTGGTGCTGTCAGTTTCGACTGTCAAAGACCAAAAGAATAATATTTCAGCTTTTGATAAGGTGACCTGAGTGTCACTGAATAGTCTAGAAATAGAATTAAACAAATTAGCTGTGTAAAAACAATTAATGAGGCGATCTCTACAAAAGGACCCTCTCACCATTCTGGCTGATGTTTTCTCTGTGCTTTGTCTCTGTTGTCCTTTCTAACCACACTGTGTGTGTGTGTGTGTGTGTGTGTGTGTGTGTGTGTGTGTGTGTGTGTGTGTGTGTGTGTGTGTCAGAACTGAGAAAAGATTACGGGCGTCTACACACATGCCACTTATCCTAACTGATGTCTGCATTAGCGTAACTGTCAGCATGTGACTGTTTGTTGGTTTGTGTTTAACCAGTGGCACATCTGGATTTATGTTAGCCAAGAGGGCTCATAGGCTAAAAATGTTTTGTTGTGTGTCTGGTCCAAGGGAAGAGGGATTTGGTATTATTGAAACTGCATGTGCAACCATGCAAGTGAGTCCATATGTCTTCCATCAAATGTGCTTAAAAAGATGTCAACAAAGCGTAGGAGAACTTCACATGCAGCACTTCCCTATATAGCAAAATTACACTGGAATCACAGACAGAGTAAACACAGGACTTACCAAGGCTCAACTCCACTTGAGGCAGCTTGGGCGTGAGAATAACACCTGAGGGACAGAGAGAGGAAAATAGAGGGGAGGGCAGATAAAAGCAGAGGGAGATAAAAAGGAAGGAAGAGCAAAGCATTAGAACAATGGCAGAAACAGAAAATAACACAGTTCAGAACCTAAACTCTTGTGCCCCTTCAATTTCCCAGAGACCAAATTGTCTACAATTGTCTGTGTGTTTGTAGTTTGAAAAGTCCCAAATCAAGGAGGTTCAGTTTACAATGCTATAAAATAAAAACAGCTGAAAATGTTCACATTCTGCAAGTAGGGAATTGTTAATGTCACAGAATCCCCGATTATTCGCTCAAATGCTAATAATCAGTCGCAAAAATGATTAGCATTAGCAATTCAGTGTGGCAAATATTCTGCTGCCGCTTTCAAGTCAATGTCAGTGATGCTACATCAGCTGTAGCTAATTAACTTGATGATAGGCCTAAATGAAACATGGCCGTTGTCAGTGTGTGTGTCCTCTGTGTGCCGCTGTCAGTGTTCGTCAGAGACAAGAGAAGAGCCACCGCTCTGTAGCACCACTGTACAGTCACAAGTGAACCGAGTGTTTCTGAGCTTCCAACAGAGTGAGTCATCTTAGCGTTTGGCCTCATGTCCCTGTCAGGGATGGCACCGTCCAAAACGAACATTCATATGGATAAATTCAACTTACACATTTTATGTTTTTGCACCATGAGCTTCAGTTTTTGCATTAAAAAGCTCCCCAAAAAAACGTGGTTGTGACTTTCACTAGTTTGTGGCTCTATTATTACAATGTGTCTGATACTGATGCAATCTAATCAACATTTAAGTAAGTTAATTACGTACGAGATTGAGTATCAGTATCACAGACACAAAACTATTACAAGACGTGGATCAGGATTGGGGCCATAAAACCTTGTTCAGGGCATAAATCCAAAAAAATAAGAAATAAGCAATATATTATGCATGTAGGTAGAAAGCTCATCCTTCCACTGGAGCAACTGTTAAGAATGAAGCTATTTTAGTCTGAAAAAAAGAGCTTGTCAAGTTCCTTCCATCCATATATTATCTAAGCCCTTTATCCCAGACATTGGGCGAGAGGTGGGGTACAACCTGGACAGGTCGTCAGCGTATAGAAGAACCAACATACAGAGACAAAAAAACAATCGTAATCACATGTAACACCTAAAATCAGTTTAGAGTATCCACTTTTAGGACTTTGGGAGGAAGCTTGATGAGGCAGAAACAGAGAGAACTCCAAACTCCACCAAAAAAAGGCCACGGTGAAGGCAATTTGGAAAAAGGACCTTCTTGTTGTGAGGCGACAGTGCTAACCTAATATCTAAAAATATCTACGACTGGTCTGAGATTCTTAACATGTCAAGTTTCCCAAAGCACTACAGCGAATGGCATAACTGTCCATTTCACATTATACAAACACATTACAGTCTTTGTGAACAAGAGTTTCTGGGTAACTGTCGACCTTGAGGGATTATGCCATAATGATGAGTAGAGAGGACTGACAGTAACACCTGTCACCAGCGCTGTCTCTCATTCATCTCCTTCCCAGTCCAACACACAACCAATCAAACGATGAAACACCTGCGTGATGGTGCCACACTTTGAAAACCACTTAATGGGGTTTTCCATTTTCTGGGGTGCCTGGACACAATTGGCCTCTGTAAGGCTCATCAACCACACTAATGGGCCATGGATAGTCGATGCTTACTGATGTATGGGCACCACACAACTTAAGGTAATACCACACACACGGAAAAGTATTTACTTGTATTTTTTAATTGTTCCAGTCTGGCAGCTTTTATGTCAAGTCAAGGTTTGTTTATTTGTAATTTGTCAGGTCGGTTTATTTTTTAAAAAAAGCCTTTCATTAGAAAAAAACATGTCTTAAAAGACTTCACAGAAAAAAGACTGACTAATCAACAGTCGAGCACCAAATGGATGCAATATTAAAGAAAGTGCAGGGCAACACTGCATATCGGAAATATGTTAAAAGCCCACATGTCCTGCCTGTCCAAAACTAAAACCACTGACCATCTGCGAGGAGAAGAAAGACACTGCCAAGAAAATACTGAGGAAAAACTGCTCGTGGGAAAAAGCACGATTTTAGAGCTTCAAGAAAAAGAGGTTGTTTTATAGTAGCTTCATACCAAGGGTAGCTTAATAGTAAAGGGCATAAAATGTCCTTTCCCTCATAAATCACTGGAGATAATCTCACAATATTGAGAAGGTTTCAATTGTCAGTAAAACATTTTCAAGGTGTTTCTTTAGAGCTTCACAGGCTTTCTTAATGTTTTGGGGTTTACTATGTTCTGGATCTCAAAGTTGAGCTGTCAGTGATTACAGGCATGTTATAAATAATGTTAAGGGGAAATTTGCCATTTTAAATAAAGTATTTTACTTGAATCCTTTGAAATATATTTTTTGAAATGTTCACTTGAATTAATGCAAAAGAAACAACGGTACGGAGATTGCTAAAGAATAACAGTCATTATAAACTACTAAAATCATTAGCCTGTGCCCTCTTGAGAGTCACGTGGCTAATCTGGTCAAAAGAAACCCCCAAATACACAAGCAACTTACAGTGCATTTTGAAATTCAGCACATATCTTGACAAATTAGTGAATAAAATCTAAATTTGCTTGTGTCTTCAAGTTTCAGTGGACTGAATTCTGTCAGCCGCCACACTTGTCAGGATGGGCTACATTTGCATAGACAGGCTTATGCAAACTTAGTGCAATGTGTGTCATGCATGCAAATACAGTAAACATCTAATTAATCAGGTTCACAAATAGCTGAAATATGTAAGCAAGTAAACACTCAAATAGGACAATTAAGTATGTAAATAAACTGTCTGCATCGCTATCTGGTTTTCACATTACTCTCCTTATTATTCCATTCCTCAAGGGTCATGTCTCCTCGTGTTGTCAACACTAAGGCTTCCTTGTGAGTGCTGATGAAACTTTAATAAGCCTGGTTGACATGTTGTGAGGTGGCAACAAAGAGCCCTTAAGCTAGGTGGGCTGAAACAGTGCCAGCTGTTGGGTCCCGCCTCTAATGCCACGTTCTCATCAGGGACTGTAGCTTTAAGAGTCCAGTTGTTTTTAGAGGACTCCATCTGTGCTACACACACACACACAACAAAACCAGTGGTAGTGGGTGCAAGATGGAGGTCTGTGAGTAGAAATAGTGGTCATAAACAGTATGTAACAGTAAGCTAATCCTCTCTCTTAGTGATTCATAAATAAAACATGTGCAGTTACATTTCAAACAAGATATTGTAATAGTTCCTCTGCTTCCCACTATCGAGGGATGGGAGGACAACACAAAAAAGACCACCGCCACTACTGTTCCAGATCGTTACTGTTAGCCGGTGGAAGTTCGCTGTCTCATAGGAAATCACACCCACAATCATTTTTACATTAGGGCTCCAAATGTTACGTGCTGAACAGAACAGACTATCGTTGACCAAAAGAAGAAAACAAAAGGGTGAAGACATGCGTGAACGTCTGTGAGGTGTTTCTAGAAAGTTTTTTTTTTTTTGCTCACCTTTGGTTCATTGAACCGGTTCAATTTGTGTTGTCTCGCTTTCTAATGTTTGTTGTGGCTAATTCCGACTCTTGGAGATCAGTGCATGATGTCGGGGAGTGGAGCTTCTGAAGGACCAGTAAAGGGAGGTTTTTTGATTTTGTTTTGAGTTTAAATATCTTTCCCCCACAATCACTTCCAGCACGTTTAATGTCTGAATTTTAGAGCACAACTTGGAGGTAGAGTGTCCTATAAATAAAGCATCTGACACGATGCTTCCATAAACACTTAACGGACAACAGATCATGTTGCCTCTTTGAGAATGAATTCTGACTTTATTAATTTCACAGTGTTCCGGAGCAGGTCTGGAAACTGTTGCTCACATGTTCAGCGAGTCAGTAAACCACAGTTATTAAAATCATGAAGAAAACGATGCACAACCTGAGGACTGAACACCTGTCATGTACACTGTGACACCATTCTTGTCTTTGAGCTCTGCACACGCATGCATGTCATTAACCCTCGGTGAGAATCCGGCTGACCAAATCAAATACACAGAGTCTAATTACACTAATTACCCATTACATGAGGAGAGGTCAACCACCTGTACTGTCCATCTGAATCCCAACAGGGATCCAGCTGCAATGTGTGGAGACGTATGTGGAGAGAAGTGGCACAGGTGTGGTATTTATAATCGATATCCGCTGGCATTATGAATATGGTAATAAGCGCAGCAAGGCGACAGGCAGGCAGGCAGCAAGCAGGCAGGCAGCAAGCAGGCAGGCGGGCGGCACATGCACATTAACTCCCAGAGAAGCCCAAAGCAAATGAGGTGTGCCTGCCCCGCTATACTGCAGTTTCATCTGGCTCTAGGAATAACAGCACAGCCCCACCGTACCTCCAATCTATCACCCCCCTGTCCGCGGGTGGTATCAGTGGGGAAAAAGGCATGCTGAAGGGAGAGGAGAGGGTCATTTATTAGGATGTGAGCAGACTGGGTGATTTCTCCGGAATGACAAAGTTAATTAATGTACAGGGACTTAAATTGTCCATCTCGCAGACGATCAATTTAACCCTCTTCCCTTCTCGTTGCCCTGCTTCCTCACCCACCGTACGCCGTGATAACCGCTCACTAGCTTGTAACGGCAGATACTGTGGAAGGGAGAAATGTGGGGGAGTGCGCAAACAGATTCCACAGGGGATTGCTGCTTATTCCTGACTCCGCAAAAAATAATTGTGTAAAAAGCTCGGAAATAAAGCTCGTGGCCGCTCCGGTCCCCTTCATACGCTACCAGCTCAACTAAGAAAATCAAGCAATTTCCAAAAAGGGCTTTGATAAACCCTCTCCCAAAGCGTATAGTACACATTCTAATCACTCCTGCTTATCCTCTTCATGAATAGATATTACATGTAAGAGCCTGTGCCTAACAACAAATCCTGCTTTATGATTTGAAATACTATTTACTCTGGATTTTGAGGTGTGATATTAATAATTCACTTATGTGGCTGGCTCATGAGATTTGATATTTCAGGGGTATAACTGGCCGTGTCTCAGTAAACCAGTCCCACCCAACGACAGACACCGCCACCAACGGCACTACAGATGCGATCTGATACACAAACACTAATTGCAGTCCTTCTTCCCTCCAACTTCTTTTTTCAAATCTCTCTCTTCTCGCTTCCCCTATTTTCTGTAGTTAAAATTGCCTAAAATGGCACCTGCGCATCTTCTCTGAAGATTCAGTCATCAGCCCGGCTAACGTGCCTCTTACTCGATTGATGTTTGGGAAAAAAAACAGGCATCCCATTAGAACAAGTGGTGCTGAATGGGAGCGTGAGTTATCGTCACATTACCGCCCTGAGAGATTGAGGAGTTGGGGGGGGGACAGATGGTTTCGTTGCCAGGGTTTGGTGTTGTGTTGTGATTCAGTCGGATGTGTTGAGGAGGTCTTGACTTTGGCGTCGATGGGAGATGGAATGCTGGGGGGGTCAACAAGGACACGGAGGCAAACTCGGCTAATCAATAAATTGGTGATGCAATGGAAATCACTTGTGTTGCAACTTTAATGGAAAAAGCCATGTGTCTATATGCGGATTGTAGTATGAATAGTTAACAGTTAAAATAAGGTAATTTTACCTCTTGTGTTTGTAAAATGCCGATTCAGCCCCACCTTAATAAGCACTCAGCAGCACCCGGAGAGGTCCCAGTCTTCCCTCCTGTCACGAAGGAGGAGATAAACTATTTCACCTTGCGACTGATAATGTGCGGTTGTCAGCCCGTCTTTAGTGTCAAACATGGTAATTATGTGGTTTGCGCTTCCCTTTTGTCTCCCAGGATACTCGGGGAAAACAAAGCGGAGGTACAGTGAGGTGTTTGTCATTACCGCTGCACTCCCACACCTGTCAGATGTCATCTCCCCAAACTGTGACTGTGTGATTTTATAGCAGCGCATATCGAGGGTTCGTGATCAGGTCATAACTGTTGGAGTGAGAGCATGTATGTGTGTGTGTGTGTGTGTGTGTGTGTGTGTGTTGTTGTAGTGGTGTGTGCATGTTTCATTATATCCATGTGTGTGTGTATGTGTGTGTGTACTTGTGGATGTAGGTGGTTCTGCGTGTATCTGTGTGGTTCGAGGCAAAGGAGACAAGGCATCATGAATTGCGCTTTCATTCCTCTTTGTACGGCTCCATTTACTTATCCCCATGGGGAAGATGATGGCGTTAAGCTCGCATGCCAATGGAAATGCTCAGCCGTGCTGCATGCAGCGTGGGTCTTTTTGGTAAGCAGAGGTATTAAACTTGGAGAGCAGGCTTTGAGGCATCCCTGATATGGCTAATCTCTTTAGCATTCTCCTGTTGTGATGGGCACTGAGACATCTAGTTTGCCTCTGCCAGTGCTCATTAGTGACAATACTTTCAGGCTATATGGAATATAACTGCAGTAAAGAGGCGAAGAGCACACACACACAGGAACACATCTCCACAAGCACAAATGGCCATGATCATTTGCAGGCATTAGACAGTGTTTTTCAAACTACTTTCTGCTCAGCAACTAAATAAAACACAATGCAGACTCAAACCAAGTGAGGCAGAGTTTTCTGACATACTATATTTCAATTCAACCTCACTGGAAAGACCAAATATACATAACTGGAAGCTTGGAGGAAGGCAGGCAGTGAGTTTCAAAATCGATATATGATCGATATATATGTTTCAAATTATGATGTCGCTTAACCCCTCACTCCACTTGTACTTAATATTAATGACAGGTACAATTGTTCTTTTGTCATAATTACAACAACATGACCCTGAGGTATGAGTTATCCTGATAAGCCAATAAAACTGCAGTGAATTCCATCAGCTGATTATTGATCATTGTGCTTTTAAAATTGTTGCCCTCTCTCACTCTTGCTGGTACCTCCACCCTTCGTCCTCTCTCTCTTTCCTTCTCTCTCTTCAACACACACATTCTGTCTATGTCTGCGTGTTAGAGAACAATGCAAAAACAAACTGAGGGAGAATACGCACAAACTAGACATCGCTCGAATAAGCATTTATAGAAACAGTAGCATGTTATAGAGCAGACAGAAACAACTGTGATGCCATCCAAGGTGTTTCAGTGTTAAACTGCATGAGGAAGGACAGAGGAGAGAGAGGGAGGGTGCAGATTAAGAGACAGACACACAACACAGTGCAGTCAGCTCACCGGCAGCAATCAGTCCTTCAGGGTCGGCGCTCAGTTCCTTCATGTCAACCATGCAGTGTCCCAGGTGTTGGATGCCGTCCTCCATCTGTCCAGCTTGCCTCTCAGCTCTCCCTCCTGCTCCTCCGACTCCTCTCCCACCTCCTCCACGAAACACCACAGTCCAGTCCAGTTCCCCGGCTCACACGCAGCCTGCCAAGCGGAAAAGCTGTCACGAAGATAGCAATCCTGCTCGCCTCGCTTTCTTGCTGCCTCACAGCTCGCTCGCTTGCAGCATTAAAGATGCCTTTTGGAAACTAATATGGAAGAGAGGGACCACGAGGGACCTGGAGCAGAGGTGGGGAGGGAGGGAGGGAGGGAGAGCGGCAGAGAGAGGGGAAGGGAGGACTGATGAGGGAGTGAGACTCCGAATGAAAGAGAAAGCAGGACAGAATTGATGTTATGTGCGATACACAGCTCTATCCATCAATCTTGGGCTGTCAGTGGGGCACCTCGACCAGACTGCACAGCGCAACACAGCCAGCAAGACACAACTCTGCCCACTCTCTCCCTGTCTCCCTCCTTTTCTCTTCTCACTGCGCAGCCACTGCTGCATCCAGACATGGCAGCAGGGGTCCCTCTGATTTCTGACATCCGTCTCCCTCCCCTTCTCCAACCTCCCCTTGCCACCAAGACACACCATTCCCTTTTCGAGCAGCGAATCATTTAACAAGCATCCGACTGTTTAGCTCCATACGGTGAAGCCAGCATAATGCAGCATGTTATTTTGGAAGTTACATATGGAAGATGGTAATGTCATTGCTCAGTGCAGCGTTTAATCAACAGGTCAAACAGAGACAGTAGCAGAGATGATAGTGGTTTCCTATGTCATTTAGACAAAACTGTGTTAATGATGATGCTATGCTGACGATACACAGTTATATGTACCTGTAGAACAACGTCTAAATTTAGAGGCATGTGTATCAGAAGTATAATTGACCAAATGGATATGAACTTCCTGCTGTTAAATAAATAAATAAATAAAAGGTTGCGTTCTGAGTTGTTCGATAAACTATACCAGACATGGGCATTTATTTCAGAATCTGACTTAATAACAATGGCTGTATTATTTCTGAAATTTGAAACATTTAACCCTTCGGAAGGATCTTTGATTCATGGCTGACATTCCAGGCTCATATCCAGGCTCCAGACCAACACAAATATTTATCCTTGTAATACTGCTAAACTCCAATATTCTATGCAGAAACTGTTACCCATGTATTTGTAACTTCCAAATTAGACTATTTATACCCTTTTCTCATTTCTATAAATTTTGTTTTTGTGAAGTGTATTAGGACCATAAATGAGAATTTTACACTTAAAATAAAATCTACTAATACATTGATTGATCACACACATGTATATCTGCGCACATCTGGAACAGGCATCTGCAAATACTACCCAAGATTTTGTTTTAATCAGCATGTGTAATAAAGAGGCGCACTGACAGAATAATGCAGCTCTCCTCCCCTGTGCCTTTATTTGTTGCCCTCCCCATATCTACACCCCCTCATACTGTGAAGGTTATTGTTAGTTATTTGGCCACCAAGGCCATGATGATACAGTAAGGCCATATCTAAAATCAATGTTAATTTATACCCTGCTGAATAGAGAGGGTGTTGTGGTCTGAGCTCAAGCTCAATAACGACACAGCGGAAGCAGAAGCCTCAAACTCCTGGAGGAAATAAGGCGGGGGGGTTGGACACCATCAAATTTATTATGGGAAACTAAGACATGTCACATTGAAACTTTGTTCATATCTCTGTGTTATATGAGCTACAGAGAAACTTTTCACGATATTCAATGAACCTATTTAGAATATAAAGAATGACATAATTAACACCACGTCTCCAAAACTAAATATTTATATATAACACTGCTGACAATTTTTAGATTTGTTTGAGTACACATTAAAAACTAAACTAAGCCGGTAAAGAAAAGTTAAAAAAGCTAAAAGGTGAAACAAATTTGCAACCCAAACATTGTATATTTTATGGTTTTTAAGTGTATGATTACTGCTGCTTCAAATAAATAATTCACAAAGACAGCTATGAAAGCGTGACTAAATTGTTTTTGTTCTCTTTCCATTGGGGGTGGCTACAGGAGATCATCTGATCTGATTTATGATTGATTTTGCATAGGTTTAATGTTGGATGCTGTTCCTGACACAATCCTCCGGGATTCAGACTGGAACTATTAGAGCATTAGCTCGTGCACCCCCAGTGGCTGGGTTGACCTTACAGCACCTGGGTATTCTGAGACAAGTCCACCTTCCAAGAACTAACCAGGCCCAACCCTGCTGGACTTCAGAGACACTGGGAATGTTCTGGGTGGTGGCTGCTGCCGTTGTGTGTGAAGTGTGAGTATACCTGTATGTGCCTCAACTAAACCACCTATGAAGATCTGGTATGCCTGCTGCTCCTACATGGTTGTTAGGAGCACTTCTAATACTAGTTGTAAAACCCTTTGTGGTTATTGCATTGTACCAGACCTGCAAGCTGATCCTATTTATGTGGGTCGTCTCCAAGAATAGTATAAATTCAATATAACCTGAAATAGCCTTTCTTTCATCTATTTACCAATACAATTTTGGGTCAACACATTTTTTCCTCAGTGATTTAATCTAAAGATAGTGTTTGAATTGTCAGATTTTTCAATCAACACTCAAACAATAAGATAAAAAAAAAAAAACTGGTGAAAGCAGAGATACAGATCACACGCGACTGGTCTGGGTTGGTGTCAGGGCCAAAAAACCTAAATGAAGATAAATTGGTCTCTGCAGGAGCAATAAGACAGAAGATGAATCCATTCTGCACGAGGAGGTTTCTTCTTCACTTTCTTCCACTGCCTCCGTCCTTATCCCTTCATCCCTCTATTGCCACATACTGCTTGTTTTCCACCACCTTTACTCCCTAAAACCATCAAGACGAACGTTGTGCTTCCACGGCTTTAATGGAAATGTGGGGGCACACACATTCACATGAACACCATCTTGAGCACAAGTGTGCACGATCGCTCGCACAACATTTCAGAGAGGAAAACAGGTCTGTGGTGTGATCCATTAACAATCTATTACATTTCTTTTTAAGGCGAATGTGTTGTCTTATTAAAGCCTGACTGATAGAGGGGACTAGAGAAAATCAATAGACAATGCACTGGAGATGGAGAATAGTACAAGTACTCGGAGGAGAAGAAGAGAAGAAAATAAACATGCCCTTTTTAGCTATTCAGCCCCAAAGCCTGGATAACAGATTCTCACATTTTCCCATTCCAATAGCACTTGAGGCCAATTAGAATTTGTGATACACTCCTCCTCAGTATTAGACAGCCAATGGCTTGATTCGGCGTATTGTCTGGGGCACAGGTTACACAGCTGTAGTGCAGTGAAGGCCCCAGCAGGAGACTTCCCATTCTCATGGTGTAAATACACACTGTGGCCAAAATGGGCAGGATAAATACTGAGGGCAACATCTGGCCTCTTTCAAATCAATGTCTTCATTCATGCAGGAGAAATTATACATTTGTTCAATATACAATCACATAGATTTGCAGCTTGTTTTGTTGTATTTGAATGACATATTGGGTATTAAAGTTTTATTTGTTGTTTCAGAAATTCAGCATGTGCTGCATGTGGCAAACACAAGAACAACGAGAACAACAAGAACAACATCAAAGTGTTGGTCCTCTTGACAGCTACTGTACCCCCGCTGGGTGCCCTTTCTTTGATTTTAACATGTTTGTGCCACCGATTTTACAAAACAGCAAAGAATGAAGCCACTGCACACACAGGGTGACAGCACGAACAAAACATTGGCGATTGAAAGATGAAAAATATTGTGTTTAGTGGATTTAGGTTTAAAACAATGAGTAACACTAGCAGTGTTAAAAATAAAGATTAACACAAGACTAAAGAGTGAGTAGAGATGTTAAAGTTTGTTAAATAACGAAACAATCCTCCTGCAGCGAATGGATCTCTCTCTCTCTCTCTCTCTCTCTCTCTCACATTGGAAATACTTTAGTAACAACTTCTAACCGAAATGTTGACATGAGCAGTATCATACTAATGAAACACTAAACCACCCACTGAGAACTGGTCAAATCTTTTAATTCAATAAAATGGAAAAAGGATTAAAACAGGTTTGCATTGTGTAAGTGTCTTGTATTTGTACTGATTTGTTCTTGTGTATAAAAAACTAAATGGAGATTTTATTTGCTGCAATCGTTCCTGGAGTCCAAACTGAATGCAAAGAATCCATCCACCCACCGGTGTTCTGGTGTTGTATTGCAGTAGCTGCAGGTTAAGCTATGCAGCCTGGACGTCCCCTCCCCCTGCAAGGTTTCCCTGCACCTTCTGAAACAAGCTGGGAATTTGGTACCGAGATTACTAATTTAGGAAGCTATCAATTTGACACCTTAACTTTTGAAATCATTCATAAAAACATGGATTGTGGACTTCCCCTCATCATATACAGATAGTATTTGTGTTTCTTAATGTACCTATAGAAATGTAACTATATACTGCAAAAATTCAGTAGTAGTATAGAGCATGTTGCATATATATAATGCAGTGTTTCTGTCCCCACATTATCGGTATTCATCTGTGTCACCCAGTCTAATGGGACCAACAAGCTGTCTGTCAAGGTCCCATGAATACTCTTCACATTAAAAATGAACTGACGCCCATCCCCCCCCAACCCTTTTCTTTTCCCTCCTGCTCCTTTCAGAGAACGTGAAGAGAGATGAAGCTATTGATTTCTCATCATGTGTTGTCATGTCAGGTTACTGCATCCTTTCTCACTGCACCTCTGCTGAGATCCTAGTTGTCGACTTCAAATGTCTTTTTTTTAAAAAAAAGGATCCACCCAGTTGCTTGGAGAAGTTATTTTTTAATTTGAAGAAGGTGGATGAGATGGGTCATATATTCAAATTTTCTGTATGTGTCTTGAAGCAATACTAAAAAGGCCAATATGTTAAGTCATCGTTTTTTTCCATCCATACTGGTCCATACTGGGGAGGGACCAATTCGCACAACGCCACAGTAAGTGAAGGACACATCCATTTCCTTATTCTGTCCAAAAATGCTTCCTCAAATTCAGCTGACACTGATATACACACACTAACAATTATCAGTCCACATGCACATCCATGTATTATTCCAACAACAACAAAAAAAACAACACCCCATCTCACAATAATTAAGAAAATTAAAAAAACTATTCCAGCATCTCAACTAAAGTTTTATGGGTTATTTCTTGGTCAATGTCACATTCTTCCACCAAGTTTTGTAGAAATCTGTTATGTACTTTTTGTGTAATCCTTCAGACAAACTAGCAAACCTAGACAGGGGTGAAAACATATTTTCCTTTGCCGAGGTAAATATGATGTTCTATTGCCATCACTGTGGCACTTGCTCACACACTTAGCCTTGGTTTCTTTGCTGACTGCTAATCGTCAGTTGTGGTTTGATCCCAAATAAACTCTTGGAGATAAAAATGCTGAAGGAAATACTGCAGAGCAATACCTTTCCTTTAGTCACAATAGTCTCTGTGACAAAGAAGAAAGAGAAGGACTCTGGCTGTGCTACCAGTGGCTCTGACACAGTGGAAACAAAATAGCTCTGGGCACTCAATCTCCCCAAGAGAACCTGCAATGTTGAAAGTACAGGATAGATATGGATTAGTTGTTTCTTCTATATTTCTGAATTACTTGGCTGCGAGAGACAGACACCACTGTGCAAACATCTATGTATCATTCTTACTGAAGTAGAAGTATTTTCATTACCCATGGGTGATTCTCTGGATATTTCTTGATCTGGATTGTTCTGCTAAAAGTAAATCATGTTCGTAAGGAAAGGTCAAAACTGATCTGATCCCAGCCCAGCTGCTTCACAACTCTGTATATCCTGGTCTTATCTGTGCTTGAATCGTCTCAATTCGACCACAACAAGCTATATAACAGCTGAGAGGTTTGATCCCCATCCACTCTAATATATCCAGCAAATAATTGTGGCATGGAGAAATATTATTTGAAGACAATATTGATGGGATTGGGCTGAGGTATTAACTTTCAGGAAATATTCAATATCAACTTCAGATGTTACTTAAGGGCTGGGACATGTACACACCAAGCCAGGCCTGGATCAGGGGAATAACGATTCATTTTTCAATGACTCTTTTGTTTCTCCAAATTCACAGTCTGTCCGAGAAGGTGATGAAGGTGATGAAGGTTTACTCTGTCAACTGCAGAAATTACAGGGATTTAAAAACAATATAGTGAACGAATTACCACAAAACTTGGTGGAAGGATGGAACATGGGCCAAGAAGGTTGTGTAGAGAGTTCAACAAAACACTGGACTATCTAGACCAAGGGACTGACGAGCTGAAGGACCAGATAAATGGATAACATATTCTCAGCTGTATACAATTTCATGCAAAACATGAAATGTACAAAGTAAGAATCTCAATTTCTCCTTTATACCAATGTGTCACAAATCTACAAAAGGACTCCAGATTAAGGAGCAAGAATTTTAAGAGTAATGCCACTTTCACATCTCCCAGTGGACTATACAGCATATAAACTGTCACCTGGTAATGTGCACAGTGTTAATTCAGCCACAAACCATAAATCTCCCTCTAGCTCCCTGAAATCTTCTGCCTCCTCTCTTTCTGAGCACTGGCACGAGTGTCACCGGACTCAAAGGAGCTGCTGCATGTTTAAACTGACAAACCTCGGTTTTTAGAAATCTTTCAAATGGACTATTGAAGCACTCTTTAGTAACAATGTGCGACTAAATCAGATTAGCGGATTGATCCATCAACAAAAAGGTATAGATGCCGACAGATTCCTAGACGACAAATGAAAAAAACTCTACAGTCTATTGTTGTTGTGTGTCAAAGCAAGAAGCCACATGAAAAAGCTCTGAGGAGGGATGAGCTGAGTTTTATGTGGAAAGGTCAGGCCTCCTGCAGGACAGGGAGGAAGGAGAGGACAAGGGGAGGAGTGAGGATTGTGGTTAGAAACAAGGGTTTATTTAAGCTCATAGCTGTCATTCAGCATCTGAGGGCACAGTGGAGATGCTGCCATGTTAAGAGCCTCCTACCAGGCCAGCAGGAGGTCTTGCAAACATACACAAATGCAGTATAAATACACACATACATAATAAAAAATTTTAAAAAGTGTGCGTCAGTGCAGTCTTTATTTTTTTCAAATGATATGTATTAAAATTCATGTGGGATCAGCCAACTCTTAGCTCATGCCAGGCTGGTGCTGAGGGCAGGGCACCGAGACAGCTGAGAGGAGTAGCCTCCTGATCCTGCACTCTGTCAGCTGTGTATGCCTGCTGTCACTCTCTGACAGCAGGCATACACAGCTCCATGTGCTCCTGTTATCTGTCTGGCCCATTCCGATGGGCAGGGCACGTCTCTCCCTGCACAGAAGAATCACACACTGCAGTCCAGATTAGTTAGGCCACTGATGGGTAATTACAGACTGGCGGAGGGTTCGCTCCAGCTTGGCTACATGCGGATAAAACTGTTAATTCATTCTTCTGGAGTCCTTGGTACGTGTGGAAATCGGGTAATTTATGAATGCTAATGCAAAAAGTACTGATTGCAGACGGGTTGCTGATGCTGGTCTGTGTTATCTTTCTTTTTAATCACATTAATGAAAAAAGCACAGAAGTATTACTGTCATCCAAATTGAGACAATTTTTCAGTTCATAAACTGCCTATAAAAGCAGTCACATAATATCAATCCGGGGTCTTGTCATGTATTTACTCAAATGGAGCATTTTAGTAAAAAAAAGAGTGAGCAACATTGTACTCATACTGTGAGAGGCCATAATTAACCTAAGCAACCCTTGTTAAGTTTGATCAGATATGTTTTTTCTTTCATTCAATTTGTGTTCATTATAAAGTACTTAATTAACACAATTTCAAAATATTTGCTATGGTTGCATTAATTAAAATTGTAATTTAGAAAAAAATATTTATGAGCGTTTACTACTTGGAAAATTAAAGCTTCTTTTCACAGAATCAGAGTCATTAAACAATCTTCTGAATGAAAAGAACAGAAATGGAAAGAGAAAGAGATGCAGTTACATATTGCACGGCCATCACTCTGTAAACATCAATGCACAATAGTCACCACAAAAAACAATACTCTGCGGCCTATGTGTTGCACTGATTTTCTATTTCAAAGAACTTTTGGAACCAACTTAGCAAAAGCAAAACTTTTTGTCTCATTTTACAAGTTATTTGTGCTCCTTTTTGCCTGCTTTTACTGCAGGCTGGTCAGCAAAACCTTTGTTTAATAATATCTTAAGCATTATCATTCTTTATTCATTTGCACATTTGGCTTTCAGACAAAGAACATTGCCCCTACAAACTCCTGACCCACACACAATTGACATCAAATACTGAATCTTCCATTATTCAGGTGATTCGTCCATAAATGAATAAGAATGAGAAAGAGCGAGCGAGCGAGCGAGCGAGAGAGAGAGAGAGAGAAACACAAAGAAACAAAAGTTTCTGTGTCAAACGTTTCAGAGTTGGGCTTCCACCAGTGTGAAAGGGACAGGCAAACATTTTACTGGCAATCCACAAACAATTTTGTTAATGTGCGAGATGATCACTAATGGACAATAGGATATAAAAATGAAGCAAGCACGTCTAACAGTTGTCACTCTAGTTTGTGGAGGCTGTACTCCAGACAGGTATTTATGTCCAGGCCCAAGTGGGGAATCATTCCGGATGTTGTGATTTCTGTTTACTTGTTTATGAGTTGCTCGATTGTTTTAGGACACGCTTAATCAATGGGGAGATCATTTGTCTTTGTGTTGAATGGTTTTGTGGGAGTTCTATTGATTACTGCTCATTTCTTGACCACTTACACGTCTTAGTCTGATTTCAGAAACCTAAGCTAGCTGGAACACAAACAAATGACAATTTAATGATGACAGACACATTGAAATGAATGTGGTATTAAATATAACAGTGCTAATCAATATAGCAAGCATGTATGGTAATTCAGAGGACACATTTTATTGGTGAACTGTCTCTACTGGAAACCTATGATAATTGCTCAAATATTCAAGCTACAGGCTATAAATATAAGACTGTTTTTTTAAAGCCACTGTAAATACAGTTCAAATACAACTGCAAGACACTAAAATAAACTGAATTTGTGAAGAATCCCAAACACATATTTCAAGCAGTAATTAAATAAATCCAAGCAGGAAATTGTATGATAATAATTCATTAATTAACATGTTCTGTAGTGTTGCATCCTCTCTGAGAATAAGATGATATCCTATCTAACGTGCTGAGTCTGTTCTCATGTTGCTGTGTGCAGCATTGTCACACACTGCAGATGTGTCATTATTCAAACCTTCTGCTGAAGAGGAAGTGTAATAATTATGACTAAGCTACTATTCCACTGTCGATTAAGCCTGAACATGAAACTGCTTTCATTATGATAGGACACGGAATGGAAAGCAGCGAGTCCTCCAGTCCTTGTAGAAGACAAGGACAGATTTATGAAAGATTATCTCTCTTATACTCCAGCCAATTTCAATATTTTAAGTATCATACACTCTTTAATACATTTTACAAATACAGAAATTCAAATTTTAAAGAGGCCTACATGTGCAACATTTTTGCTGCATTCTGAAAAGCATCCATCTATGAAGGACTTTTTGATGAGCTGCTGTGGACCACACGAGATGAGGTTCAGTTCTTTTGGTTTGGAAATCACATGATTAGATCTGTGTTCTAGAAAATATAAAATATCTGAAATATGTTCGAAGTTTATAGAAAAGATTGTTGGGGAGTTTTCACACCAGGAAGTTTACATTTGATCCAGTTACTTTTGGTTTCACATTGCAACTTAGTGAGCCCACTAACGAATTTTGTACAACATACCTACATCCTGTCGTCATTACCTACGTCTACTGTGTCTACTTAAACTTGACATTGATCATTTATAGACAGGTGTACATCTAATGTTGTCAATGTGGCAATTGTAATCGCATATTTTTTTAAAAACTGCATAGGTAAAAGTCGTCTTTCCATTTCAATGGAGACAATAAATGAACTGATTCACTTCTGTGAGCCGCATCCACTTCTTTTTCTTCTTTAACAATTTAATGCTGTCTCAGCTTCCTGCAATAGGTACCATAGTCTGAACTACCCAAAAAGTGTTAAGTCCGACCAAATGTTGGTCTGCTGGTAGGCAGACCAAAGGCTATATAACACTCGAGGCTCTTTTCATGCCAAACTGAAAAGTCTGAAGGTCCGGACCAAACAAGGTTGGTGTGAAAGCACAGTCAGTGTCCTTTTAAAAACTGACAGCATGTAGATAATTAACAACATCCTTTGTTCGCTACAAAGATTCAGCAGAGACCCTGAACTTCTCCAGCATAGATGATTTATTAGGTTTCAGGCTCTGTAGAATTTATTGCTGTTTCTTCCTTAGTGAAGAACAAGCTGTGGTGTTGGTACCTGGGTTAAATGCAGGAAAAAAGGACGGGTGTCCCACGGTGGACGTATACCCTCTGCTCCTCATTGACTCAGCCCCCGGCATCAGAAGCTCTGCCTTACCCTCAGACTTGATTAAGAGTAATGTGAAGCCACACATTTACAGTTCAAAATGTATGAAGATGAATGTTGTGTTGAATATGTTGCCCCACAAAGATTAAGCTGAGCCGACAACAATGACACACGTGAACCCTCAGTGTGTGAGCAAGAAATCACGTTTGTGTAGAACACCTTATCTCCATGTAAAGAGATGGTGATTAACTAGTGTGTGTCTGTAATAGTCTGTGGTAAATTACATGGCAAACTTAATGGCCATTAAAACAAATCATATAAATATGCAAATCACAGGGAGTCAACCAAGCTAATTTCCTGCTCAGCCTTTTGAATCTTATGTAAAGAAAATTCTCTCTCACATTTCATTCTCTGCTGAGTCCCACAATGCTGCTGATGGGGAAGGATTATATTTAACTCCAATTAGAAAGCAGAGCCACGTGGAATAAAACATGCTGGGAAAATGAGTGCACGTTCAGGGCTGTGAGGCACCTGCTTAAAACACAGCCATTTATATGTTTATACATTAGATGTTAGGGTGTTCACTCACTTAGAGAGTGAAACGTAATGCTGAGGGCTAGCTTGGATATCAGAGGAATATCACAGGGCTCCAGTAGAGACAGATGCTCAGACACTCTTGTGATCTTTTCATCTCTCTTTTCCTGCTGGAGAAGTGAGATATTGATGCATGTTTAAAAGGGACAGGTTTCATATAAAAAAGCAAAAGAGGACCACTTGTCATTGGCGAAGGAATTCACGTTTTCTCAGAGTGCAGGACTAGTGCTAATAGAATTAGATTTACGCTGAGCACATTTTTATGGACTTGGTTTTATGGTTTTGATTCTTATTATGGTCTTTATCATATAAGATATAATTTATATGGATATAAATAAAGATATCCTGCTTATTCAACTCTATTTATACACAATTCACATTATTGAGAATCCATGCAATCTGTCATTTCTGTACCTACTTACTTGCCTCAGTAGTTGGCCTCTGCTGATGTGGGCGGCAGCAGAATGTGTCCTCTGAATTACCTGCGTCAGATTTGTGTCACACTTTAAAGCTTTTCAGTTTGACTGAAGACACAGATTTGCCAGCCCCCATATCCTAATTACTTGCTCTTGTGCTTGTGCTTAGCCAGGTTTATGAAACCAGGGTAAAATGATTATAAGGTCACGAAATAAAGATTGATCAATGGAACTCCTACAAAGCCTTTGGTTGGCCAACCATCAAAAACACAGACAACATCTCTTCGCAATTTTGTGGTAAACCGTCCAGTCGGTTTTGCGTAATCCTGCTACCACAAACAAACATTACCTCCTTGCTGAACGTAATGATTTACGTATTTGACTACTCACTTCTTTTAAGGAAGGGTTTTCTAATTCTGCCTCTTCTTTCAAAGCTCATTAGTTTAATAAAAAAAAAGCAGTGAACTTTTGGAAAAGTGTGACCTGTACAGTTCACCAAATACGTAAGCAAGGTTTTTTTTTGCCAGAGGGTAAAAAGACTTAACAACCTACACAATAATGGAGGATGAGCACCCAAAGGAAGATTATACACTAATCCATCAAAATGTAAAGAAATAAAGAGCTTCTATTATATTTCATTTAAATATTCCACTTTGTAACACTGTGTGAATCTCTAAACTACTTTGGTGCACTGCCATGTAAAAGTAAAATATATCATTCATCAATACTGTACATCCATTAGCCATCACACATACCATCCTCATTTCACTGAACTGTTACTTAAACTCTTGTATTTCTAATACTTTTTTTTTCTCAGCATACCTTTTATTTTATATATTTTTTGAAAGTCTTTTCATGTCTTGTGTTGCTTTTACAATTGGTCATGATGCATTTGATCTTTTATGTAAAGCACTTAGAATTGCTTTGTTATTTAAATGTGCTTTACAAATAAATGGCCTTGGCTGGAAGGGGGGTGTGGGTGGGGCCGATCTCAGTTGATACTTAGCGAGAGACAGACTAAGCCGTGGACACCAGGTCGCCAGTCTATCACAGAGCCGACACATTGAGACAAACGACCCTTCACACTCACATTCACACATGTGACAGTCTGAGGAAGCCAGATAAAAGTTACACAGGCAGAGGGAGAACCTGCAAACTCCAAACTGAGAGGCCCGAGCTGGTTGTAATCCCAAACTTTGTTATTGTGAGGAAAAAATGCTGAAGTTCTTATAGGTGTTAACATTTATCCGTCCTAAAAGTGCCCCGATATTAATGTCTTCTTACTTCTTCTTCTTACATTATCTGGTTTGTCTACAAACACAGGATCACATTAACCAATCTGCTTCCAGTTTCCATTTTGCTGTACTTGTTTGAAGTGAGCAACATTTGGCCCAGAGACCAGCGTGCTGAGGTGCACCGTGTACCCTATGATTCGTTCCTCTGCATTGCCAGCTCCAGCTCTGAACCTTTGCCTCTCCCTGATAAAATATTTAAGATCTGCCATGATTAAAGTGCATCCTCCTCACCTTGGCAGCAAAATCCATTAACCCCAGGAGAATCAATTCCATTGATTTCAATGATAGAGGCTGGGATGGTGCGTGTGGAGGGTTGAGCACGAGGTGAAGGTAGAGGGTGTGAGGAGGTGAAAGATACAGTGTGGCGGTGGGGATGAGGGAGATGGGGGGAGGGAGGAAACTTTTTTACTCATTGCTCTCTCAGTCAAGCTCCGGTATGAAAAATGCATGGGACATCAGTCAGGAACACAATTATTTGCATGGCTCAGAGGGTTGAGGCAATGCGTGCAAGCCTCCTTGACACAAGCACTCGGGATGCACCAACAGTACAATACAGCTTAACACAGCAGGGCCTTGTGCAAAAAAAGAAGACAGTCAGGCAAGGAAAAACAAAAAATGACACAAACATGCTTGAACTAACCCAAGGAAAAGGGCATGTGTGAGTGTGTGCCAAATAATTTATGTCGTTGTCAGCTTCACCATCATCACGTTAATGTAGAACACAGACTGCATCACACCCACACACACACATAATGCTGCAGAGAACTGTGTCCATAAGCACTAGCACTCTGGTTCACCTGCAGAGCTCATAATTTCCACGGCAGCCAATAACTTTTGTTTTAATGTGCTTGATAACATGCAGGAATGCATTTCAGTCTGTGGTGAGTGAGGATAATTACACTGCTGCATTCAGAGAGTGTTTTCAACAATGACAGTTATGTGTGCTGTGAACATTATGGAGGGGCACAGCAGCCAGGGTGTGATGCTAAATTGCCGTTTCCCTTCTCAGAGGCACGTCTTTTCACACGTTTTAATCCAGGGCTGTCAAACCAAATAATAAGAGCCAGCTCCAAATGTGTGTTTGACTGCTCCTCTGTGATCAGTCCAGCAGAGCATCAAGTTGAATTCAGGTTAACAGACACCTGACTTGGACATGATTACAATAACTAACTTTTTAAACTACATGCATGTACATTTCCACTTTTATGCCATTAGCAAAGAGTAAAAAAATATTGTAGCTCGATTCTGTCCGATATATTGTTTGGATGTTAAAGATGTGAAAAGATATGAGCCTTTCACACACAAGTCGATATTAACCTTTATGTTTGCCAATACAAAAAGTTTTATTTTACAGGGTTCATGATGACATCTTAGGAACCGTTTAATCAGCCGATACGTCTATATAATATTTTTTAACTTCCTAATATTGGCATCAGTAAAAACCCAGTTCTAATTGTAGCCGATGGGTCATTAACTATGATATATAAAGCTAATGTTAAGGCTTGTTTTGATCTGGATTTACCACATCCCTATTCTATGCAATTCCAAATTGTTGCTAGTTCTACTGGGTCGTGACATTCGTGTGCTACCTCCCTGACTAATAGTGTCACAAGGCCTTTCTCTTTACCTGCCAACAATGAGCTTCACATGGAGAATAAGTCTGGGAAGGCACCCAAACAAGATCAAGAACCCTCACTGGCTTCCCACTCTCCCTTTAGTCAGTAAAACAGGTTTATTGCTGTATTTAGATTTTTTATCCATCCTACTAATAATTTATGAATATAAAAGGCACTTTGGGGACCATGAAGGACATGTTACACATACTATGTTTACGTATCGGTGTATATTTACATTTCTGTTTTACATTCTTGCACAGTATAATTCTGACAATGAGCTAAACATGGGGGAAATGTTATAGATAAAATGTAAACCATCTTTGGTGATACTGAACTATAACTGCATGTTGTACTATAATGTATAAAAAAATATTTGTTTCCATTTCTGAGGAATAGTGGGGCAATTATCCACTGTAGGGGCCTTTTTCCAAGCTGCCAACTCTCCTGACAATGTGTTGACTCACTGCACTAACGAAGGTTGGACACAGAGTTTCTCCAGTTAACCAGAGAATGAGGTCCTTCTTCCATGAAGGAGCTTAGGTGTGGCTTCCCAGAACTCAATCACAGATTGAGCTGGAGAACTCCTATGAAATACATTGCAGCAAAACACAACGGCTGATTAAGGTCAGGTCTCACTTTTGATTTAACTCATTAGGTCTCTTGTTATGATAAATATTATATTCACCCGATCCTACACAGCTGTCACTAATACTTTATGGTGTGTAACACATGTTCGGTGTTTAGATTCTAAAATCCTTTGTCTGGATAAATATGTTGCTTAAAGGGAAAATATTATTATAATCTGGCAAATATCATGGACCAAGGAGATGTACTGACAAATCTACTTCTCTGCGTGCCCCAGTGTCCTTGGGCAAAAATACTGAACCCCAAATTGGGCCTGTATCACTGACATGTGATGGAGAAAAAGCTGCACATAGATGCATTGTATTATGTGTGGGTGTGAATGGGTGACTGGCAAAACTGTGCTGTAAAGTGCTTTGAGTGGTCAATAAGACTAGAAAAGCTCCACAGACCATTTACCATTTACTCTGCTCCTGGCAAAACAAAAACAAAAAGTTAACAGTTTTTTACTTCTTTAAAAAAAATTGCAGAGAACGACAGCTCCACCCAGCCAGCTCTCTGCTGAGGTGCTGCAGGCTTCAATGAATCAACAATGATAACAGATTTGCACACACTTAGATCTCTGCAGTGTTTTCACTTTCAGATTATAAAGTGAAAGCGCTGCACGGATTGAAGTGGAGATGTCTTTTATCATTCACAACTTTGGAAGATAAAACACACATAAGCATTGTTCAATGTCTCTCTGAACTAAATTTATTTTCCCTCTTATATTGCACGGAACAATATAAGCTGAAAAGAATTGAAGCATATCACTACTGCAGCTTTAATTAAGCATCCACGTAGTCAAGTCCTTCAGAAAATGCTGAACTGTGAACTAAGAAACTGTAATTTGCAAGATCAAGGTATAGTACATGTGTACATTATATAAATAGGAATAATGTAAGGTGTGAACAGATCAAGGATATCTAAGTCAATTAGCATCTGTTAGGACATGACAAGTACACAGGGCGCCAATTAAGACATCTACTCTCTCTAATTAGGTCTATAATTAGTTAAGTAGAACTGACAATTTTTACTGTTCTGTTTGATCATCGATTAGAAATTACATGTATATAATATACAAGTACAGACTCTGAAGCTGCTTTTTCCAGAAATCTTCTGAACATGCGAGAATACAGCAGGAAAATGTACAAAAAATGTCAAGTTCACAGAAAGTAAGTCGAAGAGAGTGTGTTGAAGACATTTCTAACACATGGTGGACACAAAACTGAAAACCCCACCAGTTTCTTATGTGGGTTAATGAATTCTAATATTAATCAGGACAGAACTTGAGACCACATGGGAGGGAGCTTGGTCAAACCTTGGCTGTCTCAGCATTACTTACTCAGCAAAGAGACATTGACTGTGGTTTTTCTTCTACATAATTGAAATCATCAATCTATAATGATCAATTACCCTCATTTGCATCATCGTAAATAAAACTACTTCTTTTTACTGTAGTTGAATTTATCAACCACTTTAAAATGTTCCTTATCAAGTCCATTTTGAAGTGAAATATGTCTGAATTTCCAAAATTAGATTTTCACTTGGTACATAAATACTGGTCCAGGCAAGTGAGCAGACTTAAGGTGCAAAACTGTGATCAAGTGTTTTAATAGGGTTAATTCTCAGCTTGCAAACAGTGTTTCCATTTCTCTGATAATTCCAGAAATCTCTGTCTGTGGCTCGCATATCTCAAGAACCGTTCATCTTATCAGCTTTACACTCGACATGTGTATTGTTACGGACACAAGAAAGTGTGGGGTTGAATTCGGTGTGATTCAGATGCGCAATACATTAAATATGAATGAACTTTGAAGAAACAGGCAACCCACGCTCTGTGGCAGCAGCGTCTGGGACTCATCAAGGTTGTCGATCACGAGAACAGCGCTGTCACAACAACAGGTGCATTCACGACAACAGCAACGACAACTGATACTCCAGTTCGGGGTTGGGTTGAACAGCTCTTTGTGCAACAGCAGTAGCACCGTCCTGCAGTCGGTCTTTACTCGCCACGGCTTAATTACTGCAGGTCACTTTAACAGATTTGGAGAGAAAGCTGCAACCAGCATCACCACAGGCCAAACAAACAGCCCATTCCAAACAGGCAGGTTTAGAACGAGTACTGCACCGTAGTGACTCTAAGAAATCCTAAAAAACATGTCTATAAGCAACCATAAATAAACCAGGTTCATTCAGTCATACTTAAGTCTGCACTGTGTATTTTTTAATCCGGGCTAAATTTCAGCAGTGTAGTTAGAAAAGACACTCACAGAAACCCATCACCATTAAGGCCTTTACCCCTTAATTGTCAGCTAAGCAACAACAATGAGGAATCCTGAGCCTTTGAAGATAAAGAGAAGCTGTTAAGCTTACACTGCCGCACCAATCATTATCAGCCAAATCCCAGAGACATGGCTCATCGCAGGGGTAAAATAAAGAGCAGATAAGGCGGCAGCTAATGATGATTTTTCTCCCAGCATCCGGAGTGGAAAGCTACAAATGGGCGATAAAAAGCCCAAAAAGGTGTCACAGAAAGACTTGAGGAAGCTGACAGAGGCTAATCACTGTGGTTAAAAGCTTTCTGAAAAGACGAGACTAAGACAGACCAATCACTTTTAGGACTTGCTCAGAGTGCCGCTGTATGTGGATTATATTTTTCTCATGGTGGAGAGGCATATCTGCTATGTTCCGCCAATGATGGTAACAAATCCAGTCCAGTGAAATAGGTTGAAATTATCGTTTCTAGAAGAAGTGATGCAAATGAAAAAACCATGATGCCTGCAATCAGTTTTACAAATAAGAGCAGTTTCTCAAAGGAGTTGTCTCAATTCAATCTAACGACATAACTTTTATTTGCCTGATATAATTAGCCCCATTGATATATGAAGCTGTCAGACCCCGGCACAACAGACGTGTTTCTGTGATATACAACGCAGTTCTCGTTTATCAGGCCTATTACGAGTCCTTTTTAATGAGTTTTCCCTGCCTATTGTCTTTATTTGTGTTAAATTGAATCCGCCGCCTCAAAGTGAATTCAATATAGAGCTTTGGGACTCTCTAAACAGTGCCAACATGCACAAGACGTAATTAGGCGCTAACAAAAGATCTATCATCAAAGATTTACAATGGAATCAAGCAAGACAAAAGCCTGGGTTCAATCCGCTCAGTGATATTTGTCAGTATGCTTTCATGCTACCTTAAGTGAAGCTGCTAATGTCCTGTAACAAGTAGGGTTGCAAAGGGGCGGAAACTTTCCGGTAAATTTCCGAAAACTTTCCGGGAACTTTCCATGGGAAGTTAAGCTCGGGAATTTTGGGAATTTTGAAAAAAAAAAATTACCGCAAATTAAACGCTGAGCAATAAAAACGTCATTCAAAACTCTATTTTAAAGATGTATGGAATGCAGCACACGCTGCACGTTGAATTTCAACCCTGCACTGTGCATTTCTCCATCACATGCACAGTGCATTCTTCCATGTGCAGTGCATTCTTCCATCACATGCACAGATAATTCCCAGCATCCTGCACACTACAGCAGGGCTATTGAGGCCACACTACTGCATTAGCCCAAGGACTAGTCAGGTAAGTTTTGATGATATTACTGGGGAAAATATATTAGCATGCTGATTGAGGATTGTTCATCTGTTCATCTAGCCTATTTCTATTCATTTATCCATCAATTGTAAAATATTTTTAAAGACGATTCCAATTGTTTAGCTAACTATTTATATCTCTGGCATTGCATGAGTGTTTTTTACAAGCTTTTTTCTCATCTTATTCTACAGAACAATGCTACGTGCACTATCTCATGTGTGGAGACATTTCACCCCAGCCAATGTAGAAGGAAAGGCTGTGTACATTTGCAAATACTGTGCAAAGACCTGTTAAGAATGCCACAAAGATGCAGAAGCATATAGTCAAGTGCCCAAAGTTTCCTCAGGGCTCAAATCAGCTTATGACAAAACAAAATGTTTATATTTATGTCTGTATATGACAAGGTAAATACAGTTAGTATAAATTACCCACAAAATTTCCAGTTTATTCCCGTTAATTTCCGTTAATTCCCGTATATTCCCGTTAATTCCCATGGAAAGTTTCCAACTTTGAATATTCCCGGAATTTTGCAACCCTAGTAACAAGTCATCAGATGCACTGTGCACTCACAGAAAAGATGTCCAAATCCTAAATATGTATACTGTTGCATTATTTAAGTGCGTAGAGCATCACTGACATCACATAAACTGAAAAAATTGTGCATGCATATGTACAGTATGTGTGTATTCATAACTAACTGTTAATCATTTGTGTTTCATTTAGTCATTTGTTCCCTAATTGGAGAATAACAGCACGTGCAAAGACATTTCCTGAAATCCTCAGCCTTGTTACGGCTGCGGAGAGAGGATCTGGCCCTGCTGCGTTGAGCCTTATTCTGCTGAAGCTTTGATCAGGAGGTTCACACAGGCGACAGAAATATACCACCTAACTGGGGAAGTGCTGTAGTGCTGCAGTGCTCGCTCAGTGGGTGGGGGTTGATGCAGGGACTTTCCATGGCAAGAAAACTCTGCAAGTTAAGAAGAATAGCACAACCTCATGCGCTCTCACTCCCCATGAATATTTGCGCGGCCAAAATTTCAAGATACAATTTTGACGGAGGAAACCTGACTGTTATTACACCCACGCTCGTCTGTCTGTCACTCGCAGCTCAATCGGCTAAATTTATGCAAATTGAGCTGCTTCCCTCTGTGGAGAGCAAAGAGGTTAGAACCCACATATTGTTGCTTGCAGCTATAATGACACATGTTCTTATAAAGCACTGATATTAATATCTACACCACCATGCATATGCCCACAAAATAAATATGTTATGCTCATCAAGTCTGAAAATCTCATTTTGCAGTTTTTTTCAATGCAGTGTTATTTTCCTGCATCCCTCTTGTAATTGCCAAGTTAAAATAATTTCATCATTTTGTTGATCAATAACTTTTGATACTTAAAGATTTAAACAATGCAGCACACTCTTAGCTAGTTGTGCCACATACAATTACAAGGTGATGCTATGTCAGGGATCTCCTCACCAGAAAGTGGAGGATGTTGCAGATCTATATATCTAAGTGACAAACCTGTTTTTTTTTTAAAGTCTAATTTGAGTTCTTAAAAGTTTACACTACCTTATCAAGACCAACACACAGGAGTGAGTGCCTAGGGTAACACAACACAATTTCTGTCAAGTATATTTTGTGCATAATGAGATCAACCCAGTAGATATCACATTGAGGCTCAATAACACTGACATCACTGTGTTATGCTCTTGAATTAATAAAAAAGTCCTAATTATTCTGACAACTAACGACTCAAGACAACGATAAGGGAACAAAACTGAACAGACACTTTCTCTTAACACCAAATCTAAATGATTCTCAATGTTTTCTTTTAACAGCACTAAACAAACATTGCAGCCAACAGTGGTGTCACAGTAGACTGCATTTATTGAATAATAATGGCTGGTGCTGTTTTGGTGTTGTTAACCTTCATGGTTTGGGATAATGGGAGCAGTGGGTTGTGGGACAATTGGGGAAGCTGTCTCCTAAAGCTCTTGCTGCCTCACTGCATGTTTGTACCTAGAAAGTGCACCAGCCACCTCTATAATAGATGAAAAACTCGGGGAAAGGCAGGGACCTGTTCTCAAAGATAAGTTAATTTAAATTTAGATTTTTTTGCCGTGGACATTTCCTCCTACATCAAAGTCAATATGCAGATGATCAATGGCAGCGTGTGTGTATCGTGGCCTTCAGAAAAGAACCGTTTGAATGAGGTTCTTTCAAGATAATCTTTCTGTGTTGACAAGGGTAAAAAAACGAGCGAAGCTCCTTCAATACAGGAACATGAATGTTAACATGGACCAACAGTGAAATAACATTTGCACAAGAGGGCTGTTGACATTTCTCTCCTGTTGTTAAGCAGCTTTAATGTGAAATCTCTACAGCCGCAGTTTGCTCCTTGATGGCCCAACCTACGAATCCCGCTGTAATTGACTCTGCTTATGATTTGATATCCGGAGGCAATGATAGTGTGTGATTTTACAAGTACATGTAGATGATATCTGCATGCCTATTAAGCCTGTACAATGCATGCTGTGAGCGGTAGTGGGTTTTGGAGCCGTCCTGTTATCATTACAAGCCAACCTAGCAGAAGAGAAGTGTAGATGAAAGCGGTTGGGGGAGGGAAAAGCTGCCTGAAGGCATCAAATCACTTTCTAAAAGGAACCTCAGGTCCAAGTCGAGAACAAGCAATTCCGTAACAATCATAACTACTGGGACTCATGGATGACGTTCCTCAGTGCATCACATTGCTTGGAATGCTGAGTTTGAGGGAGTGGGTGTTGTTCAGGGTAACTCATAGAAATGGGGTTAATTGCAACAACTTAGATTACAACGGAGAAAAAAAACTACTATTGCTATAACAACCACCGGCACTAGAGTACATAATGTGGACCTGAGGTGCAATGACTCACTTTTCTACCTCATTTGCGACAGACTGCACGTTTTAAAAGAACTTTTATGACTCAACCAAAATAATCAGACCGATGAGCCATTCAGTATGAAAACTGAAACCGATCAATGTTGTATATCTACATACATCAGAATGCCGGATTCATAGCAGCTTGCAGGTTATGGAAAAAATAACATTAATACTGTTATATTCGTATATAGTGATGTTTGCCACGTTGGTAATTTAGCTAAAAAGATGAAGCAGTGTTTTTAAGACTGTGGTGGCCTGACTCAGTTTCATTGGATCATTTTTAAACTTATAGCAACATAAAAGATTTCTGGTTTAGTTGTGTCGCTTCATTGTAGTTCTGCAAAGAAGAAAAAGCACTTGTGGTCTACACTTGTAAAACAACAAGGAGGCTGGTGATTCATCCTTTAAGTCTTTTTCAAGAGCCTATTTTCATAAACTTGATTTTTATCAACTTATTCACAAATTTATTTATACACTATTTTATATATTTTTAACAAAAGCTTTATATTGCCACATCCAACCATTTCAACAGTTGTTTTACAGTTCCATTCTCTAACTTTTGATGGTTTTCAAAGTTCTCCTTTTCTCTTACAGTTTTACAGTTGCTCTGTTTAGCATTTAAATATTTACTGACTTTAAAACACTTTGTATTTTATTCTTAGAAAAAGCAATGAAACCAAAATGTATATTTAATAGATTCGAGCAGCATGCAATGCATCACTATCAGTCGAACAGCAACATTTATGGACATCAGTTTTCATGTGAAGACCTAAATTAATACAACCACAGGTAAGTAGGTGTATTTATATTTTAACATCCCAACTTTATCAGTAGATTGTGCTACACTAGCCTTCACTTCAATGATTTGCTGAGCAGACAAACAAACATCATTCCTAAAGACAAACCTGACCTTAGCTATCACTACTGGCCAATCACTGGTGATAATGGATACATTCAAATTTAATCTTAAACAACAAAGAAACTGAATAATGCTATTTCATTTTGACTGCTGTCTGTTTGGTCAAGTGGCAGCAGCTCCAATCAACGACTCTGTCGAGATTTGTTGTTGTAGTTTTTAGCCAATGTGACTATGACAGACAGGTTTATTGTCAAATTAATGTGTGTCTTAGACAGAGAGAGATAGAGCAACATGGAGGGGCTGAGCAAATCAATGTGCTGCCCACAGCATTTTAAATGGTAAGAAAATACTAGAAAACCAATGTGTGGCACTCACTGTTGATATTGTGTTAGTGGTCACAAATAGATCCATGTATGGGGGAATGCTGACAAGTCCCAAAAGATTATTCTAGTTCAAACTTTGGCGGCTCAGGGGACATCTGTTAAGTTGGCGGTTCTTCACTGCAGCTCGTGACACATTTGCATACAAACTGCAAAAAGGATGTGGCAACATGCTTCCCACACACTCTCAGAATGTAGTCTAAGTGATCTGACCTAAAACGTGTCCTCGGTGCCACAGAGTACATTCACTTTTTGGGTGCGTTTGCTGCAGAGACAGACCAGACACTACTTTGTGTGTCTGTGAGTTAGCCTTTATCTGTTGTGCTTGCTTTCTCTCTTTTTTAATTTGATTGTGAGATGTATCGATAGCTGTACTATACTGCATTGTGGATTGCTATTTTAAATTGATTAATTTCAAAATAAAAATAAAAATTTAATACAAAATTCTAATATAAATCAAAATAGCATGTACTATCTATAAGTAATATAATGTGTAAATAAATATAATTAAACCCTACAATAATAGAGCCTACCTGACATGCTGTACATTCACGTGTGCGTTTTACTGCATGTTCCGGTTACAGTTAAAAAGTTCAGTGCGCATTATTAGTGATCTGAATTTAAACTGAGGAAGCAGTTAAGTGCGGAGGGATTGAACTCCATTTAGAAGCTTAAAGGCATCGGATAAGGCTTCATTAGGAATGGCTGGCTCTTCAAAAACAATCATTTTAAAATCAGCATGTAATTATCAGACAAGTGAGACGAATTCCTAATCTGAGAAGCTGCAGGGCTTCCAGCACCTACGGTCAAAGCTGCAGTCCGGATATAGTTGGATTCACTTAAATGGGACCAGGAAACTTTTTCATGGGTACTCTACACATTACACCGGGGTTGCTGGGTTTCAGGGGGAGTGGTTGAGGTACTTTCAAGACTTGGTCATTATCGACAAAGTTTCTACTATGGTTGTAAAACTGTCAAAAGTGGAAAAAAATCTAAATGTAAATATAAATAGTGCATTGGGGAACAGGGTAAATGATTTTTTATTATCTCGCCATTCAAACTTGATTTGTGTTATTTGGAGAGTCCTGATAGGAACCCCATACCTTTATATAACAATACACACACACACACACACACACACACACACAAATTTCACTCTGGCATGTTAAAATTAAGTCGGCTGGCGCGCTGCCAGGCTGAAACGCATAGTAAAGTGAGGGATGTGTTTGTCAAAGCAGAGATCTACAGTCAGTCCATGTTCACTCAGATGTCAAATACTCTGTGTTTAAAGCTCAAACTGGCATCCTCTCTCCACCTCCCAATCCTCGGGCCCTCTGCATAATTCATGAGACTTCCATAGACAACTGCATGGGGAAGAGGTGTTCAGCTTTCCCTGTTTTGCTGTGCAGCCAACAGCAGCATAGTTTCCTCATCCTTGTATTGCAGAAATTCTAGTTGTTTGGATTTATATTCAAATGGAGTAAAGCGTGGGGTCGTGACAAATATTACAAAGCAGCCTGACCACAATCTGCATACATTTGACTTATACATGTGGCAATCATCAGCGCTCATTGTGGCATTTGTTTTCACAAAGAAGCCGGCGTTGTCAGTTAAGCGAGCCCCAGCCATGACTCAGCTTGATACTGACAACAAGTAGCACTGAATTCTAAACAAGTAGAGCTGAATTTCTTTAAGAAAAAGAATCACCACACTGTGTGTATGCAGCCGCCATCTCACATCTGCTCCTACACCTTAGCTATGGCTGTACTGAGCTCACAATTCCTCTCCACTGATCCACAATTCATCCAAACCAACAACGTTAAGAGACGACTTGTGTAGCATTGAGAAATTTAAGATGAAATGTGTGCTGGTAGAAATGTGTCAGCATCTATGTGTCCCCTTCATGTACCGAACCCCCATTTGGAGACTAGGTGGTTGTGGATTAAGTGGAGATGTTATCAGTGCTTAGGGCAAGTCAATATTGCAGTTGCACGTGTCTGAAGTTGATAGGTACCGTTAATGGGTAGCTAGAGGTCCAAGAAGAAACTCAGCTTGACCAGCACATGAGAAGGTAGACCACTGAATGAGAGGCAACCAGGGTGTTGGTGGTATTTTGCATTACTGGAGAGAAATCTAATTAAGAAACCTCCTTTCATCAAAAATGCAGAGGTCCCCTTTTGATTTGGTCTATATCAAGGCTGGTGTATGGACCCCATTCTCTGAATAAATGTCATGTGAATGTCAGGATTTGGGCATCTCCCATCATGAACGCAAACAACTATAAGAACAGTAGAATATTGTCAGGATTTGTTTTCTCATCCTGACTGAATGCAGGAAACAGCAGGAACCGTTAGTTTCCCATTTACTGGTTTTAATTATTTAAAAGTCATATTAAATATTCTAAATACACACTTGCAGAAGCACAGAAATGCATGGTCACACACACACACACACACACACACACACACACACACACACTTTGTCTGTTTATAGGCTATAACAGATAGCTTGGGGGCTCCTGAAATACCCCTGCTTGACTTTGAAGAAGATTGATTCCAATGTGGGGCACAGATGTGGAAATACGTTTGGTATCTTTGTGCCCCAACTAGATATCTTGTCTGAAATCAAAACCATAAGTCAGAAATATGGGAATGCTGTAAAAAAAAAGAAGCTGTAAATGATATTAATGAAGACAATGCGTTTTGAAGCATTTATCATTTAAATTAAGAAAACTGTACCATTAAGTCCAGCAGTTCTCTCCCCCCTTTGACATTGATTTTATATCACAGTGGACACATTGCTCTGAGTAATTTCACTCAAGGATTTAGTGCACGTTACACTGTAGCTCAAATAAATGTTATTTAATCAATAGGGAAGTATAGTGCCATAATAAAAATCGTGAGGTCCTCACATAGAGAGGGCTCTAAATCATTTTTCTATTTGCTGTGTTCACTGTTTCCTGCCAGTAGATAGACATAATTTTAAGTGTGAGGGAACCTACTCAAAACTCCAGCTTGAGAACTTGTTTATCAAAATGTTATTTTTCTTCCACATCAGTGATCAGCTAGTCCAGCTGTGTCAGTACAATATGAAAATATACAATTTATCATGATGATAGAAAAACATCTACTGTTTCATATTGTGCTCCATCGTGTACGTCACACTTCTTAAGAAAACACGTTTTGTCATTTGGTCAATGCTTAACATCATTCCACATGAAATGCTGCAAGCAGGGAATTTGCATGGAGACAAACTTGAACAAACATGGAAAGTGTACATGATACAGGCTGTATATCGGGATAGGAGAAAAATTTAAACAAAACGAGGGGCTTGTACCTAAAAGAAGGGCTCTACTTATGTCGCAGTCGGCCCTCTTTTAGTCTGACATAGACCAGAAGACTGGTCCCCACAACAGCTTCATAACACCGCTAAACTCTTTTACCAACATGGAAGAATCATGTCAAACAGTACGGAGAGACTCAACAGATAAGAGCCACAAAAAGTCAACTGCTCAAAACAAAACTACAGACTCAAACGTTGCTACAGGCTTTTGCCTGCGGCACAACATATGAATCAAAGAACCATGAAGATGGAAGGAGAAAACAGCTGCTGATACGACTTTCACCAGACATGGCTTCAATTAACATGGTCAAGAAGAGTTAGAAGTTACAAGTACTGATATGTTTGGTCATCTATATGAGATTTGGTCATATTGCAAAGCCCTAAGTCCCCCCTCCAATGTGCACGCGTGTATGATGTGGATGTTAAACCACAGGAGGAAGAGGCAGAATGTATGTGGGGGTTCGTGTGACAAAGAGTGAGAAGCAATCTGTCCACAGTGCAGCCGATGCCTTCCCTGCAGGACAGACAATGATTGATGGCCGACTCTGACTGTTTAAAAAATGTGACTTCAACCTGACAATCAATCACTTAGCTCACAGTCTCAACCCGCAAAATGCCACTGCACTTTGTTGTTTGATGATTTGTTGTCAAAGACAACAGAGTCTTATGAAAGCACTGTATGTGCCCCATGTGCAACCTTCCCTGCAGATTTGGTCAATAAAACCAGTTTGATATTGCCCCACCATGCCCTTCTCTGCTCCACATGAAAACCTATACACTCTCACTGGGTGGCGAATCCATAGTGACTTGAGTTAGTAGGCTTACTGTAAACACAGCATCCTGTGACAACAATTGCCAAAAGCATTTGCATTATTTCTTATTATGCCACAGCAGGAAGACACCATACACTGTATATCATCGCTGCCACAAAGTGAGCAGATTCCCTATGAGGATCTGTGCCTGCTGGCAGCAGTCTCACTTGTTATTATCCCTCTACAACCTGAAGATAGACAGGGCCAGCTGCAACCAAGTCACCTGACCATGCATCATTTTCACTGCCTTTCTTTCTCCTCTGACAGGAATTGTGTGAAGCATCTCCTTAGTAAAGCAGGCAATGGATTATCCTTGTATAGTCTATGTACCTCTGCAGGCTGCCATCCTCTCTGCTTGTCCAAGTTTGAAGATGACACATTTCTGCTCCTGGTGTCTCCAAAACCCAATTTGTTTGCTCAAATGACTATAGGGCTCGGAATGTTGTAAACAGATTAGAGCAATTTATAGATGAATTGCCACCAACACACTGAGGCCTGAAATTAGTTAAATATATATTTATACACGAGTAGTGGGACCAAGAAGAGAGCTCGTTACTGAAAAAGAGGTACGAGATACAGTGTTTCATAATTAAACCTCAATGCATATATTGACTCATAGAGAATGATTCATGGATTCCATTACATCAAAATATCTACTATAAAGCCCCTGTGTTTTTATATTCCTCTAATTCTGTTTATATTTCACCAATTAACCAAGAACACAAAGACAATCAAGCCTTTATGAGTCAGTGCAGCTCTGATGATGCAAAAATGCAATGACCAGATCAAACGCTAAATGTGACTTGGCTTTGATTTCACATCACATTTAAGCAGCATTTGAGATCAAATAAACTATAAAAAAAACATTTACAGTGACATGATTGAACACAAATCTTGACAAAAAACATAATACTGATTTAAACCTATTGAAAGGAAAATCTCTTACACCTTATTTTTACACTGCTTTTAACTCATAGTGAGCATCAACACAATGTCTCCCCGTGTTGGAGGCAACAAAAGGCAACTTGCGTAGTCACAGCCGAGTGATGTCACACTTTTTTCAGGAAACTCTTCAAATATTTATATTCATCCAATGTGATGTTTCAGCAATTGTGGCTTATCTTTTAAAGTTAACAGTGTAAATGCAATTACACAAATCCCCTGCAGGCCTAATTAATAATGTCAGCTTTATTAATTACATAACCGTAAATGCCTTTTCCCAAATAAATATCTTGTGCCATACACATCAATGAAATAAGACAAAGATACTAATCTTTGATAGAGATTTAGAGAAAAGATTTTATCACTGTAACAGCCTCTTTGAGGAAGGGACCTGAACATTAGAGAAAAGGGCTGATGAAGGTTTGTTCCCCAGACTGTCAATCTGTCCTTATTTAGATTTTCTCAACAACTGTTCATCTAATCATCTTCAAACTGGAATGTGGATCCCAAGGACCCCAGGAAGTTTTTTGATTGGTAGTTGTCCAGAAAAGCGAAAGCATGCAATTTATATTAAACTATAAGCTGCACATAATGGTACCATGGTAACCATGTTTTCTTTCTTCACATCTTTCTGAACTGAGACCCAAACCTTTGTCACTCATGACATCATCTGAAGGGCACTGTGAACTGGTTCAGATTTAATGACCATTTCCATGGAACTCATTTAGTCATTATTAATTCTGATGCTGCCATTGATGGCTATTCTCTGTGGGGAGAAGTTAGGCTTTTACAATAACAAATTACACACAAGTGAGTGGCCCATTAATGCAAAAAGGTTGCATGTATAAGATTACTTTTATAATTTCATTTAAAAAATTTGAAAGAGAAAACACAGAGTCTTGCAAGCCAATCACTGGCAGTTTTTGTGGTCACCAGATGTTCTTTGATCTTGATATTTTAAAATTTAAGAGATATTATCATTAATCTTCCTCAAGAGGAAAACGGATAATATCCGCATTAGAGAAAAGATTGGACAGAATGGAAATCCAGAATGGTTTGTGTTAAATTGCCAAAGGCCCCAACCCATTGAAGGCCAATTGACACGAGAGTTTATCTTGCGATGAGGGTTAAAGGGCTCGACGCCGCAGATGTTTTACTCTGTTGGAGATAACTAAAAACATGGAGGGCTAAAAAGAAAAGATAAGCACCAGTAGCTACATGCAGAACTTACTCCTAAGGACTGAAAACTGAAGGATTTATTTGCGGGGAATGGCAGCAGCATCAGGTTAAAGATGTGGAATATGCAGAGAATGGCCACAAGCCTAGTTGTTTGAGAGACTTTATATTCATATCAACTGTGTAGCCACTGCAGTAGCAGCACGTGTCCTACATAAGTTGGCTGAGTTCAGCTGATGGCAAATATAACATTTTGAAGAGATTTCATGGGAAATAAAAGAAGAGCACCAGCAATAATGGAAATAAGATGTATCTGGACCATGAACTGGATTTAAGTTCTTGCAAGGACAGCTATGATGTTAAAAGGACAAACACTCAAAAATGAGCCATAGGTGATATTCCCCAGAATCCTTGTCCGTTCTCTGCTGACAATAACTGTGTAAGACTGATATGATTAAAAGATACTCTATTTGAGTATTAAATAAAGGTATTTGTATTTAATGGTCATTCTGTTGCACGAACACAGGAAGTGGGCTGATGGTTGAGACCCGGTGACAAGAAAATAATTGTCAACAGCATCAACAGTTTGGGAAAGCAGAAATGACAGAGGCTGAATTATTCATGAGCCTGAAAATTTATGAACAAGGATGAGTGTGTGTAGAGATAGAAATTCACCATGAAGGGGAAACGTAAAAGAAAGTTCACACAAGTCAGCCTTCAAATGTCGACTGAGAGGTGTAAATGAAGAGGAACACGACAGGTGCATGCTTGAGGTTCAAGTTATTAAAAAGTCCCCACTGCTGATATGTGAACAGCTGGTAGAGATCATAACATGTGGAAACACACACACACACACACACACACACACACACACACACACACACACACACACACACACACACACACACACACACACACACACACACACACACACACACACACACACACACACACACACACACACACACACACACACACGGGTGATTTATGAGGGTCTAAAGAACAATTGAAAATGAGGCACTGAACCATGTACGACAGGTCCATGGGGATGAGTCTGTGGCTGCTCCGGAAGGTACCGTGTAGCTTCCATAACTCTGAGTGATGGAGAGTATGGCCGGAGGAACGAGGGTGTCTGTGTGTGTGTGTTCGGTGTGTGTACTAAAGGCGAGCGGTGAATGTACAATATGGGTTTTCACACATCAGTGTTGGTCTGTGTCTGGTTGAATATTAAATATTTAAAGGCAAATATACTCTGTCTGATTTTCAAATTTTTAAATTTGACGACTCATCCTATAGTATTAGAAGAAACCGACAGCACAGCTCAGGGCTGCATATTGCAAGAGATTTGTTATGACGCAGCCGAGACTTCCTGTAGCCTTGATTGCTTCAGTAGGAAATAACAAGCACCTTAGTGGATAAAAGTATATGAAAGGATGAAGACCTATATTTTTTGTTGACAGCAGATCAGGTTTAAATCTTATAGGGATAATCTCCAAATGTTATAATACAAAAGCAGATATTCAAACCTTTAATAGTTAGACAGAGAAAACAAAAAGAATAGAGGTGAAGATGAAACTAGATGCATGTGACAAGATGCCGTAACAAGTTTGTGAAATGCCAACAGTCTAGAGCTGATCCATCACAAAGGCTTCTCCCCCCCAGGAGGACCCTAATGTCCTTTTGGTGGAGGTGTAGAATCACCTTAAGTGAATATATGGCACCTTAGCATTGAATTGGCCTGGGAGAGAACACCTATACTTACAATGACACTGTGGTCCAGGGAGAACCATTGCTCCATGTAAGAAATGGTTCCATCATAGCTGAGGAGCCTTACACAGCTGGAGCAGGGGACCACTGGGACAATCTGACAGCCAGTCCCTGAGATCTATGAAAGGATGTGACTGGCCTCCACAGCTTTTGCTCTGTGCATTTCAGCTCACACTGTGTTGGCTGGCAATCATTTAGACCAGTGGTAACCATCCTTTCTGAGATCAAGATCACTTTTTTATTACAAATGTAAGCAGAGATCTACAGTCCTGATATCTTTCGAAAAACCCACTAAGGATCATATATATTATGTTTGCAATTTATGTTACAGCAGGCTCAATGTAAGAGCATACATAAACATGTATGCAACTGTATCTATTCAATGCACAATGTTCACATTAATATCTGTTCAATACAAACTATTCATATTTACAGCATCTGTTCAATGCACGATATTTAGCTTCTCAGTTCAACGAGCTGATTTTCCATAGGGTTTGCCTTGAAATAGCCATAAATATAACTACTATTTCCTTGTATAAAAGTAGTCCTATGTATTCAAATAAATACTAGTACTATACAGTATGAAGCCGTACAACTTCTGCTTCCCTAAACAAATGGATTCAGTCAACAGAAACACTGGAGTGCTTTTATTTTATGGGAAGTGTTGCAAACATTTATGTTTGTGACATAAATTCAACAGATTAAAACTCTGTTGAAAGATCCTTGTGTCTCGAGCTTTAAGGTGATCGACAGTGAAGGCGTTCGAGATGAGGTTACCTCTGATTTAGACCATCATAAGTGTATAAATCTACATAAATTGATTTGGGGAAATTGGGACATTGCTGCTTTTTGATACAGAGCAATGGTTTCTTACAAATTCCAGGTGCAATGAGGAGATTCTTGCTTAACACTTTATAAACGTAATATTTTATATATGGCTGACTAAGGTCATTTTACGTGTCATTAAACAAGGTCCTTATAAAGACATGTTACTAAAACCATGTAATCTCAAACAGGTTATGAGTATTAAACTGTATTAACCTAAATTCGTACTCTTAAAAAAACGTTATAACTTTACTCCTATCTAATATCATTCCTGTTTTTATATTCATCAATGTTTTAATGGTGAAAATGTCCAAGTCATCCTTCTTGTGCAGTTATCACAGTCTGGATTCTTTTCCTCTTCTTTCCATTCGAGGAAGAGGGCCACGACTTAAGGGATACACGATGCACTTAAAAGGCCATGAGTTGTATTGTCTGTTTATTTTCCTCTGTCTGTTTTTACTGGTAGCAACAAGAAAAACTAGTTTTACTCCTTTTTTCACATGAGCAATTGAAAATTTCAAGACCAGATATCTACAGGATCTGATTCATCAATAGGATGTGGATGTAACCCTTGCTTGATGAAGAGGGGTCATCATACTGTATGCACCTGTGAGACTGGAAGCACTTTGCAGACCCAGTATCTGCACTCTTGCCTGTCCTATCAGTAAGTGCTTTGTATGTTATGGGTGGCCTTGCCCTCCCCTGTGGATATATTTAAGTCAAGTACAGAGTATCTCCCTTATTTCTAGTCTGTATTTTACCAAAACGTCTTAAGAGCTATGAACTGGGCCAGCTACTATTATTCCCCTCACCTCCTTTTAGAGAACTGCAGTTATGTTTATAATATATTGTTTTCTTTCACTCAGAACAAAAAAACACAACATGCTGTGGTACTAATTTACCCTCTGGGTTTTATTACCAGTGGCCCTCAAGAAGTGTTGAAAACACACTATAGACCACAATGATTTTGGAACCATTAGTCAGACCATGCCAGAGATCTCAAGCAGCAATCAGGCTCATAGGGACTAAGAGGATCACAGACATAGGCAGGAGGCCTGACCATCCAAGGCTTTCAAAACAAGCAGTGAAATATCAACAACAATTCTAAAACTCACAGGTAGCTAGCTACTAATGGCAGCAAGGATAGATGAGATGTGGTCGCTTTTGTTGTGAATATGTTGAGAGCCTGGCAGCAGCATTTTGTGTAAGCCTCTCTCTTTGGATGTCTTTCATGCTAATACTGCAATAACAGAGCCCTGCAACAGTCCAGTCTGGAGGAGGACAAGACGTTGTCTAGAACTGCAGATGAAAGGACTGACCTAATTTTGGTTGTAAACTAGGATTGCATAACTTTTGTCACTTAACTGTCAAGGATAACTCGGAGTGTGAAACAACCACCAGGTTACAGGCCTCTTTTTTTTTTAGCATTATCAAACCAGACAAGAGATTGTTAATGCTGCTAGTGCTGGGGTCAGGCAGTGGCATTCAACTGCAGGGAATTAGTGAAAATCCAGTTAATTTCTTGAAAGCAGGACATAATGACGTAATGACACATGGTCACATTTGGGGTAACACACTTTTTTGGAAGATATACTTGCATAAGATCTGAATAGCAATGAAAATCAATAGCATGTATTTAGCAAATAAAAGGAGGCTAAGAATGCCAGATGACAAAGAGCAGTTAGCAATGACTAAAATATTTGGACCAATCATCAGAATTACTTCTTTTAAAAACTAAATGGGAATGAAGACTGTATGGCAGGTGAGTGATTTTGAAACAGCAACAGTGTATGTTGGGATCAGCAAAGATATTTAAATGAAATGAGATAGTGCTGAGAATGGGCAAGAGTCAACATAAAGCTCTCTGAATTGTGTGTTTAAGTGCTGCCTAATTGCGATTATCTTGTCATAGAAATAATGTAGATATCCATCACATCTCTCTGGGAGGATTGACATCAGATGTTTGAGAGTAGCAAGCAAATCGGTATGTTTACCCTTCTTCTATTTCCGCTCTGCCTTCCAGAACAGTCTTTTTAGAGTTTTTATTTATTCATTTAACCATGTTTGAGAAGAAGATGTTGACTTTTGTGGGACAGAAGCTGCGGAAACTAAAATATTTGTGCAGGAGATATTAAAAACACAGACTCCTCTACAGTAAGGCCCCTGTGTTCATGGGTACTAAACTGGGTTTTTGGCATTAAAAGCTTAAAAGAACTAGGGAACTGAGAGTGAATTTGTGCGTAGGAGTGGATACATGTTGGGGATTTGGGGTCAGAAGAGTGGAACGGTACAGGGAAGAGCAGTGCTTTATCAGAAATGGCAAAATCAACAAAAATTCACATCTTCCACACATTGGCTTGGACTTAAACATCGTAGTGGAGATTCCTTAACTTTAAGTTAATTAATTAAGCCCTGGTCTGGCTGACCTGATGGAGCAGTGACCAGATTGTGAGCCAATGTAATGTCTCTCCAATCTGTCCAGTAGGAAATACTAGAAATGACTTAGAAACTATTATTCAGGAGCAACTAGCACAACAATGAGTGCAGATTGGTGTTTTTTGTTATTTTATAGATTGTGTGAACACAATGTTCTTGGGCTCAGATGTAAGATAGCTGGCTTTGCCAAGACATTTCGTAGATTGTCATTATTAACTAAACCGTTTTCATTTCCTCTTTAACTTAATTTTAACTTTCTAGCATTTGTCAGCAAAAAGAAAAACTAAATAGTCCCTGAATTTCCTGATAGCAATACCTATTTTCCTTCTACTGCAGCCCGTGCTTAAAGAAATAATGGCGAATAAATATATCATGGGGAATTGCACCAACTATAATGCATGTAAATTGACAAACCACCAGTGGAACTGTGGTGTAGGAGAAGAGACGAAGGCTCATTTCAGCAAATGACATGTGGGATTACAAGAGCAACAGTCATCAAATTTCACAATCCACTTATTCATTATTGTTTTTCAAAGGACAGGTGGGCTATGAATCCAAGACAATAGTGGAGAACACTCATAAAAATAAGATTGGGGCACAGAGGTGCTTGTGTTGCTTGCAGGTCGGGCTTTCCTAATGGAGCATAAATCTGCTGAGGCATGAGTGAAGTAGTGAGGGCTGGTGTGTTGGCAGCACCATGGAGACCGCTCAGTGACGATGTGACCATGGGGAGCCTCGATGGCATATAATCACATTTAGGATTTTGAAGCATATTTCATGTCATGGTAGAGATAAAAGGGCCACGTTACAATAAATCTTTTTTTATATCCTACCAATTTGATCTAAGGGATGGGAGTCTGTCACCTGGACCAACACCTGGATGAATATAAAAAGAAAAGAGTCAACCAACTCCAAAACATAATGCCTCTGGCCACAGCTGTCACCAGGGGAGGGATAAACTAAAACATTGATGGCAATACACACACTTGCTTCCAATGCAATGAAGTCAACTAAGATATATAAGTGTATGTAAAACAAATCGCACAAGATTTTGAAAAAATCCTTATGCACAGGATCTTATTTGACATAACATGATTCAGGTGGACATGCAAATTTCCCTTTTCTGCACTGTGACATCCTTTGAAGGACAAAAATACTTTGAACACACCTGTCAACCATGGTGCTGTAAACCAGACACATGGCTAAGACTTATTTTTGTATATAACCTGTATGAGCTACACACACCATGGCAGAGCTATACAATGCTCTAGCTACTAGCCACCTGCAGGCCAAATGAGTGTTCTGCAGCCTGAATTAAGCAAACATTTATCAACTAAATCATTCCAACACTGAGTCTACAAAACTGACAGGAGAAGTCCCTGATCCATTTCATTATTCCCTCTAATGAGATTTTCAGATACAAATTTGCACAAAATGGTTCTTCATTGCACAGGGGTTTGTGCCTGTGGGATGAAACCACAGTGGCAGAAATTGTCCTTAAAAAGGTATTTGTACTCAGCATGCAGGTCACATTCAACACTACATCACCCAGTGTGATGTCCACACTTGTTTTATTATATCCCCAACTGAGGCTTTGAGGCAGGGCAAGTCTCCGCGCTGTAACCTTTCAGTCAGTCAGGGAAGCGTTTAGGATATAATATAAAATTAATAAATTGAATTTCTCTTAAACATGACTGTGCAGTCTATTTGTGTGTGTCCTGTTTGTTTAAGAAGGCGAGCTGGGTTTATAATGGGAATTTAAGTTGAAACGATGTGAAGAAGTCCTTCAGTTGTGTGCTCATGCTCAGAAACAAGATAGATTTAGAAAACAACAACGAACACACAGTCTTACCAGCACCTTTTATGATTTTGATGCTTATGTAACCCTTCTTATCATAAGGAAGAATACCAGCAGGGGGTGAATGAGGTTGACACAGAAAAGACAAAAAGCAATATGACATGATTGTTGAAGTAAAAATGCTTCCACCTGAGGGGCAATATCGTGTTTCTTCTCAGTCAAGAAAATATCAAGTTGTCCTGGACTTCCTTCCTTCCTTATGCCTCTCGATTCTTCTTGGTCAAACAAACACACCCACAAGGATTAGTCTGTTTCTGCAGGGCAAGAAATCATATTACTTTTGAAACCACCTCAGTGGCACCAAATGATAGTCCAGCTGGGTGCCTGATTGCTCCGACAACTGGCCCTGACACAGAGGCAGCTAGTTGCTCCACTGTATGCGTCGTTGAAACTTTTCCTTTGGGGCCGGAGACCATTTTTCTTCACTACCCCATACAGTTTCTATCATGCATTTATTGCTTCTACCAAAGCACTTCAGAAAGTTTTGCACAAGTAAGGAATAGGAAAACAGCACACACATTTGTATATTGCAGACAAAGCAAGCTTTTACAACTCAGATCAAACACAAAAAACTTTACATTGTAACAGAATATAAATGTTAAAAAAATACAAGAGGTCGATTGAAAGAAGCAGTTAAAGGGATAGTTCAACCAAAAGTGAAAATTCACCACTATGCCGATGGAGGGGTGGGTGAAGTGTTTGAGTCCACAAAACACATTTGGAGTTTCAGGTTTATCCCAAGCCCCTGAAACTCCAAAAGTGTTTTGTGGACTGAGTAGATAATGAGTGAATTTTCATTTTGGGTGAATTATCCCTTTAAGAATCTAGCAGCAGAGTAAAGTGGATTTGTTTCTATTTAATTTCTCTAAAAGATAGCAAACAGAGTAAAAAGAGTGGGATAGTTATTTCTTGAATAAAAGGGAAATGTTATCTTTAACTACCTTTTAGAATTTATGCAAACACAAGCTGCTCTCCTCAAATTATAGACCAGACAAAAGACTAAGCACCACACAAGACTAATACCTTGGACTGCACACATCTATCTGCTATCTTCTTTGAATGTTATTCCTCATTACCAATGTCTCGTACCCCTGATATCTATTCATCTCCCCCCACTTCTCTCTGGCTCCCTCGTTCATCTTCTCTCATCCCTTGTTCTACGCTTGTCAGGGCAAAACTGTGCACACCCAGCTCAGCCAGACTCTGACTGCGTGGCCACCTTGACAAAGTGCATCTGCCCACGTCCTAATGACTCCTCATCCACGGGGAGATGTGAGGGGAGAAAGGAAGAGGAAGTGGAGAGGAAGCATGTGTAAGAGGTTGTTGGACAGAACAGTTGACTTGGTAAAGTATATATAGTTGTTTTGTTCCAATAGGTGCGAGCGCTCTGAAAAACTAAATGGTTCAGGCATCTTTTTATTGAATCTGAAGATACTCTTAGATGCTGCCACCTCCTCTGCCCTTTGGAAGATATCTTGAATTGGATGTTTTACCCAATTTATTTTTTAATAACCTACCTTACAATCTTTAACACACACACACACACACACACGATAACCATCAAGGGTGGTACGTAAGTATGTAACTGAAAAGCAGTATTCAGTGGCATTCGACCATTAGTGCTTTCACCTACATTTACTACTCAGTCGATCTATATGTGGTGCAGATACGTCAAACCTACACTCCTGAACTGGAGCTTTTAGAAAGCTTCCGGCTGCATTCCATTCATTCCATACCATACTATAACATTGATTGAGAATCAAGATGGCCCCAAGGAAGCCTTTCCTGCTCAATAGCATGTGTACTTCCATCCGAGTCTCCCCAACATTTTGTCAATACTTCTCCAGTTCCTGCACTTTGCAAGAAGCTCGCTCTGCTTGCAAACTCCATGAGGATCAATTAGGCATCAGAACACAGAACGGCAACCGTCACATATAGTGAATCCTGATAGGCCTGTTCAAAAGGCTGTGTGGTCGGTGGTCTTATCGTGATGGAGCCCAGTAACAAGCTCGGCCCATTAATTTCCCCTTGGTTGGTTTTAATTATTTAGAAGCCTCGTACTGAATACTGTAAACCACACAGACCCACACACACACACATCCTCTGCCTCAAATCTATAGCAGCTGGAAAATTATTTTCCCAATTAAACTGTTGTTTGCTGAGTAAACACGTCCCAGTGCACCAAAGCCAAAGAGTTGCTCCTCAGCATCGTTTGATATGCAAACTGGCCACCAATCTCCAATTTGCACCCACTGTAATTGTAAACATTAGCTAAGAGGAGACAAGTTCACAAAGCAATTTATTCAAGCTGCAATGCTAAACCAGCAGAATGTAATTCAGATTTTTGTCATGTAAATTTAAATAACTATATACCTCCCACGCCTACAGTAACAGGAGGGATGTTCATGTAAAATTCACCAGGGAACAAGAATTGAGAACCAACTTGCTTTGCAAAACGCACACCAAGCTCGCCCTGGACCGCACTCTCTCACACGGTGGTTTATATTTTTGGCTGTGCTGGTTGTCTGTTTCAAACACCATGAAAAACATGACAAAAATAGAAATAAAAAAATAGAAAAGGGGCAATAGTCTGGAAACAAATATTTTCCATCTGCACCCATCTGTTTTCTATACTTATCCAGACCTGGAAATTACTAAAATCACATTCCATACTTTCACATACTGCTACGAACTCTGTATTTACAACAATGTGAGGTTGTCTTTCAGATTACCTGAAGACTACTGTACCTCAGCAGGTTCAGGTGAATTCAGTTATCAACTACATACTCTCCCAAACAATTTGACAATAGACCCGTCAGTCATGGCCAGACTGGCCATCAAGAGCACCAGGAGATATCCCACCTTTCTCAGCAAGCAGGCGGACAATCTGGGTTTCTCATTGGTTTCCCATTTTAACCGTCCCTCTTAGTGCAACTGTCATTCAGGGGTGTGCATGAAGAGCGTGCTGCACGTCACAATACTTAACCCTAATCAACCAAAGCTGCCACACAACCCTCCTAACCCTTATTCCTTGTGTTTGCCTAAAAATTAATTCACGTGGCTGTCTGAAACTATTCAGCGGTTAAAAGAGACAATACTGTGAACACAAGTATATCAATCAGACGGGCAACATTGTGGAACTGATGTTTTTGTTTTTACTGCATCAGTTTATTAAAAACACCCATCCATGGACACTGAAACAGCAGAAACCATTGTTGAGGGTGGATGTAGATCATGTATCTAGCTATTTTTCCCTCAAAAAAAAAAAAGAAGAAGATGAATCTGAGCTTCAGGCTTCCTAAGGGAGCCCTTCAAAGCAGAGAAGGGGGTCTTAGTCATCTTAATGGGGCTCAGGTCTGTGAAACACATGAATAATGGGACATAGGATAATAAACCAAGAAGAGGTCAGGGCAAACCATATATCATATGTCATTTAATTAACCTTAGCTGTCTGATTGTAGTTGTAATGTAGTAGTAGTATACTCACTATCCCTGGAAAATAGTTTGATCAGGTATAACAGAAACAATGTTCAGAACCATTCACCAACTCCCACACACTGTGTTATATGTGGACTTTTCTGTGTGAAAATGGTACGTGTATGCATCATGATATATATATAATACATGAGTTATTCATTTCTCCATCTCCCTGAGAATGTAACACTGCAGCAACACTACCGAGATAATGCTATCAGGGTCTTCCAGCACACACACACACACACTGTGGGAGTGAGTTATTGTTCTCCTGGGAAATAAAGCCTAATTGATAATTACAAAGAGAGCAGACAGGACTAGGAATTGACCCACACATTCTTTCCCCACTACATAAAATGTGCACAGCATGCTAAATACTGTACCAATATTTCTGCTTAATGCAAAATGTCTGCAGAGTGTGGTCAAATTACTCTCCAATCAATGGCAGATGGAAAACAATATTGGCAACATATGCCAAAGTATTATTGTGAGAGCACTTGAGGACGATATGTTTGCTGCATGGTAATAAAGAATGATTGTACTGTGTTCAAAGAAAAATAGGATTTTCAAATAGTGGATGATAGAGTTTCCAGGTTCTCTGATTTTTAACTTGATGAAATGAACAGCTAGTTCCATGTGGCACTCGAATGGACACATCTCTGTATTCATTGTTTCCAAGGCACCAGGTGCTGCATGTAAGTGTCTGGCAAACTGCAGTGGTGACACTTCAACTAGAAATTCAGTACTTATGCCAAACAAAGGTTAAAACAGTCTGTTATAGGCCACGTGTGCCCCTGTGTGACAGAGAGCTGACTGTGTGACTGGAGGTTTGTCCGTCACTCACAGCACACAAGCTGCACTGGGATAAATTCAAGTCTGTATTTACGTAAAACCCGATAATGAAACTTCACATTATGAAACTTCTTCACGGAAACAGAGAGTAGGTGAGAGAGAGAGAGACTAACCATTAATGCAGAGAGTATTGTACAAATTTATCTGGCCTGCTTTTAAACTCAAACATCTAATAATAACAGATTTCTTGCCCTTTTAAATCCTTAAAACCAAACTTGAAATCAAATGAATGTAACATTAGAATTTCTTTTGATGTTTTAACACTGAAAGAGGGAAATAAATCTTACTCCTTCCTTGTAAGTCATGGTGGTCATTATAGTTGTGGTTAAACCACCAGCAACATTTCCACTTCTTCTTTGAGGGTGACAACTCTGTGTGTTACCACTCCTTTGCTCTTTGACTAACTGGGACACTGACAGGAGGATTTCTCTTGAAAGAAAATCGCATCATCTCTGAGGGCTTTCTCAGCCCTTGAAGAGTCATTTCCACTGAGTTAGACATGTCAGTGCTGCAGACCACCTAGTGAGTTGAAAAGGAGGGTAAAAGCCCACTGGGTGCCCTGCATCGAGGTGAGGAAGAGGAGAGGGATGTGGTGAGGCAAATGCAACAAACTATCCCATATACCCTGGAATAAAGTGATATAGAGAAATAAAGAGCCAACATTGGGACGACAAAAGGCCCCAAGAAAGGTCCAGTGTGGCCATGAGGAGGAGGCCTGGAATAGTGTCTGCAGACCCAAAATTAAATACTTGCTGGGAAAGTCAAACATTGGAGCTGCTATTTAAAAACAACATATTTAAAATGCCTGCCTGTGAAGACAGGTGGGCAATGCTGAGTAGGAGTTGTGTTCCCCAGACACCACAGGCAAAGAGAGCGAGCTGCAGAGAGTGACATGAAAAGAGGGAGAATCTGAGAGCCGAGGACATGATACCGGGTGACTCACACTACTGTCTAACCCACATTTTAGCTTTGGAAATTAAGAGAAAATGGAACAAGGAAAGAAATGCAGTGGAATTATAGAGACCAATGCAAGATAAGAAAACTTTGATGCTGCCGCTTTGTTCTAATTTTACAAAGACTTTAGCCGAGCATTTTTCACACTGGCTCCTCCCCTCTTAAGCTCTGGCAAATTAGTACAGATGACATGAAATGCATTGCCACCAATAGACCAGCATAGGAACAGGCAATAGATTTTGTGATTTAACTGGTGCTGATTGGGTTCATCAACACTGTAGAGAATGTTACATAGTGGAAGACAAAGGGAACTCACTTAGACTGAATGTGATTTGGAACCAGCCCCACACAGGTCAGGGTGGGACTCAATAACTACAGGATCCAGTTCCAATCTCTTCAACCGTGATGTCATACAAACAGGATGTACAGACAGCACTTTGGTAATCTTCAGCTGCTTTTAACTGTTATCTAAAAGGTAATAAGTATAAGAATAAAGACATTTTAAAAACAGCCAAAAAGGCATGTTTTAACGAGCACTTATCGTTAAAACATGCCTTTTTGGCTGTTTTCTAGTCCTATGGTAATGCTAGTGGCAGCGTCTGCAGTAATTGAGCCGTGGAAATTAAAGACCGGTTACTGATCTCAGACAACAGAACCTTGAAGCCAGCTGTGTTGCACAAAGCGCTGTTAAGCTTTTTATTCAAAGTTCTCCACTCAGCATGCAGAACCCCGAAGTGGAGAATCAAGTGTTGCTGCCACTGTGATGATTGATAAACCCTGTTGCTACAGAGCACTGGACACATTATTTCAAAATGTATTAATATTGAATACAGCAATTTTTTTAATTCTCTCAAAATTGCACCAGATTCGACACTGCACTTCCTTGGGCCCTTAACAATACACAAACCAATCGTGAAGCCAATAAAATACAGTCACACCAACAGAGAATTTTTGAAAGAGTAGATACTTTAAGATAGAAATAACAATCCACTTGTTTCTAGTCATTTCTGGTATCTTGTTATACCAGGATATAAAGACCATCTATATTAAACACGATTGAATTGTTTCAACAGAGACTTGACCACACTGAACAGCCAGTTCCCAATCCCAAAAAGTATTTCACTCGCTATTTTCTGTTCTCTTTAAATCTGCTGCAATGCCACATTTAACTTCTTTTCTCAGACCACATACAATATAAGGCTAGATCTGACAATATGGAGCTTAAGGCAGTGAAGCTAAAAATTCTCTCCCTTGAGTTTTTTTTTTTATTTTCCCTGAAAACCTATTGTCAGCCCAAAACTGATGGTGTGTGGGTGGCAACTATGTGCTAGCTGATAGCCTGTAGTTCTCTTTCTCACTTCAAGGGGCCATATCACAACAAGCCTCCCTGAGGAGACTACCACGGACAACAGGAACTTGTGGCTGAGCACAGACAGCAGACTGTGCAGGCTTCAGTTAAAGTTTGAAATATGTTTTAAAATCCCATCACTTTTCCCATCACAGTTTTAGTCTGACGGTTATTTTTGCTGCCTATTGAAATCCTGCATAAAATATTTTGTTCATACTATTAGCTATTGGTTTGGTTGGATTTACATTACAACTTTCGGATCGTAAAAGTAAAAACTTTCTCAAAAGCCTCAATAAAATCCCAAAATAAAACTTTGTGAAGTGCACTTTCAGTACATGAAACAGATCTCCAGCTGAGAAACCTTGAAAACTTGCAAACTGATGATGCAAGATGCCAAATAAACAATATGAAATGTTCTGTAGAGTATGTGCCAAGAATGCTCTGTGTTTGATGCGTGTTTGTAAACCCCCCAAAGAATCCTGATTGACAGGTGAAGTAGCAGATACTTAATGGAACAATTTGATAGAACACTAACTTTACAAGCGGTTCAATCACAGAACAGACGTGGGATAAGTAACTCTTTCATGTCGAGGCTACAATTGATGAGCCTTCAATACTGTAACAGTGTTTTTAACAATTTTCTGTGCTGTCAAAAAATCCATTAAGTTTGTACCAGCCCTGTCACTCTCTTTATCAGCCTTTTCTGTGCGCCTGTCACACAGGGTGCACATGAGAGTCTGTTACCAGAACTGGGCTCACTTAGGTGAACCAGAGAACCTGAAACTCTTAAGAGACAGCATGCAGTCGTTCTCTGCAGAATCCTAAATCCAGCTAGTGGCAGTGATGAGGAGTGACATAAGAAAATGATGAGTTTATAGAGATAAATATTTTTCAAAATACTCCAAATCACAGTATGACAGGGCTCCAGAGTGCGACCAAACATCTGAAGTGTGACTAAAAATGTCCCTTGGTCGCACCGGAGCGAGACACATTTAGCTGGTGTGTATTTGATCGAGTCGTGTTGCTTCCTCATCTCATCTCCTCTGCAGAGTTCCCACCCACCCACACCCACACCCACACACACAGAGAGAGAGAGATACACAGACCGTGAAGCAGCTCCTGTCTGTGTGTCCTCCCTCCACTCCCCCGCTGACCTGCGCTCACTTTACACTTCATGGATAAACACCAACACTGATCGCAAGTCATTAGGATCTGAACAGTAATGAAGTTTACTCTGTGTTTGTTTGATTCGCTCCACAGTTTATGAGACAGGTATTTAAACACATTTAAAAAATGTCTAACGTTTTGTGAGCACGCAGTTCACCTCATACACACAACACGCCAGGACATCAGTGTTAAAGTGACAAGGAACGATCCATATTCATGATCAAACACCATCGATTAATAACTAAATAAATGTCAGGTTGTGTGTGAAGAGTGACAGAGACGAGAAGACACAAACACACACATACACACCTAACTATAGGAAATGCTGAAATACTAACCTAATATAATACACATCAAAAAGCTCATCTAAATCATAACCATCCCATCCAGTCTACTGAGCTAGTAACATATCCTGTGCCTTTAATATTTATTCAAGAGCTATTTTTGTGAACAGAGCCATCAGTTGTCAAACTGAATATTTTTTACAATTAAGTTAATTGCTCTTTGAAAGCGTGTACTTGCATGATTAGGCTCTATTATTATTATTATTATACCAGTGGTTTAAAATGGTTTCACAATGATGACAATATTATAATTCATCACAATAATTTCTGGGACAAAATAATATGCAACAAAATTTGTTATTGTGACATGCCTACCTTAATACCTTTTTTAATAATGCACCAAGTTAGTCGTCATAGAATATCTTTCATATCAAGTCAAATTTGGTATTTTACACTGAAATACCAAGCCCTTTAGAAATTACAAATATGTGTGGGAACTGTCAGGAAAAGGTATAATAAGTGTATTACTTATTATACAGTGGAACATTTGGGGTGCACCCAATGTCAAAAGTTAGTCTGGAGACCTGTATGAATAACTAATGAAAAGATAAGCTTGGTGTATGCTTCAGTGCATTGAGCACACACACACACACACACAGAGATGCATGTGATGCGTCTCAAAAGACATTGCAGGAGTATTGGGTGAAATACTGTCAGACAATAAGCAGATAACCCATGAAGGCCCACAAACAAAAAAATCTGAAACATGGCAAAAAACTAATATCTTAATAAAATAGATTTTCACCATAAACACAATTCTTAACTAAATATTTAGAAGCAATTTAACTTTTATATATTCAAGTTATTTCCAACTGGCTATACACACTGAAAAATACCCTTTGCCCAACATCTTTACTAATTCATGGAAAATCAGCACTTGGGTAAAAGTCAACAACAAATCTAGCATCTACAACACACTATCTGGAAATCTATAGGCAGCCTTTAATATTCTTTAAAAAAAAACAGATGTTATATTGATATCCCTAAAATTCCCTTTAGTCCTGCAGACTGTGTTGAGACAAACTATCCAGAAATAGCTGAATGTTTAAAAAACAATTGTATAACAAAGTTCACCTGATGAGTGAGTTCGGACAACTCTTCTGGTTTTACGGTATCATCTGATTTGAAAACATGCAATTCTCTCTCAAGTAAGTGCATCTGAGGGGACTGAGTCCTTATAAATCACTACAATTAAACTCAAACCACAATAGGAGCCTTGCAAAAGCCTGGAGTATTATCTGTATTACACTGAGTCCGTTTGCTTGAAGTTGGCAGTGGTGGACCCCTGCTGCCTGACTGTTTTTTAAGAGAGAGAAGACAGCAGTGTGTCAGCTCTTTTTCTATGAGCTGTCTTCTATATGATAGACACTGTGCACTGTTACACACACACACACACACACACACACACACACCTCCTTTTCTCTCTGTCTATGCAGCATTAGATTTTCTCATTAGCTCAATCTTCGAGTATTAAAAAACAGTGACGTGTCTGATGGGAACAAGCTTCGAATCGTAATCAACGGCTGAAAAGTCTTTACAACTGCAATCATTTCAAAGACCAATTAATAGACAATCTAATTCTATTGTTTAGAATTGTCTTTACAATATTATTTAGATGCAACATGAAATGCTTTATATCATCCTTACTGTAACTGATAACAGGAAAAACAAACTCAACTGCGTTTGGTAAAAAAATATTTAATAATTGGACAATAACTTGTGTTAATGCAAATTCATATTTCAAATTTCTACCTGGCAAGTGGCAAGAAGGACATTTGTCATTTTTACCATCTATCCAACACTTAACCTAAAACTAATAACCACATTTTCACTATTTTCTTGAACCGTTGCCCTTTCTTATAGCGGTCATCAGGTAAAAAGATTCGGTTATCAACTCCTGGTTCAATACAAGATCGCTAAAAATCCTTTTTACTCAAAATATAAACATGTAACAGGCAGATTGACCGATTCACTGAGCTCATTTTCGAAAATGTTGGTTCCACGAATGTCAATATGTTGTTTGTTTCTATTGACACTTTTGTATTTTAATAGTAGGGCGTTTAATAAGGTTATTTTGATTTGATTATTTTGTCATCAAAATTATCACCACAAAAATTCTGACACTCACAAACGTGCATGTAAGTGTGGAGACACACAGGCTGCAATAAAACAATACAATTATTTTGATGGTAATAACAATCAGGCTGAAAGAGACAAAGCAAACAAATATAAAAGCACAAGCGGAGTCATTTACAGTTATATGTCTCCACTGGGGAATTTGTTCGGCACACCACTAACAAAATGGCAGCTCTTTGACAGCAAGATATCACCATTATCTTCCAAGTTAAATCTTTCCCGCTTTTAGCAGTTTGCCAACACAAAATTATACAGTTGAGAATTTCTCTAAATGCTCAAACACCTTTTGTTTCTACACTTCTGCCAAAATTGCATGATTCATTAATTGTCTCCAGTTTACTGACTTTGGTTTTATGACTTTGCCTGAAGTGCCACAATAAGGTTGATGGTTTTTATTCTTCAATAAATTATATTGAATAATATTGGATGGATTCAGATGGCATTTGGCATCAACACTCAGGGGAGGAATTCCAATGAAAAGGCAATAATGTAATTGAGTTATTATTTTGAAAACATGACATTAGAGTGGACTTTAGTGTTAAAGCAATTGAGAAAAATGCTCTAACACAAAGACCTCATCAAAGTGTTTTCTGTTTAAGAATTGTGAAAAATCATTGTCATTATTGCCTCAGTTTACCGCTTACGTTAATGATGAATTGTCTCCGAGGGACTAGCTGACTGCAGGCCAGAATGAGAGCAGCCTCTCCTCTAAGCACTATTAAAGAAGATGTGTTAATCACTCCCGTTTAAAAAGGGAGCTGATGAAGAGTATGTTCCCCACAAGGCTAATGCATCTCATTTAGCCCAATGGGATTTTTATGGGAGCCTGACAATGTTGTGGTGAAAGGACAGACCCTGTAGCAACAGGATCAACAATCGCCACGGGTGGACCATTAGTGTGTGTTATCACGAGACACACAAACTGCAGGACAGGAGTTCACAACAGTCCGGTCTTTCGTTTACCTCTGTTTCCACTGGAACCAGTAAAAAAACTAAATGCCAAGCTTTTCTGCCACAATAGAAATGCCATTTGTTCTTCTTTTTTTTTTTTTTAAACCAAAAACGAGTTTCTAAGACGATGAAATAGAGACAAAGGGTTGATGCAGGGAACAGATGATTGGTTTGCTCATTGGAGGCAATTATGATGAAAAATAAGAGAGACCTTTATTTTCACAGAAAAAGAGATTTAGGGCAAAGTACTGCTGGCTGTTTTTTATTTTTTTGCTCTTATTCTGGAAACAGAGACAGGAGAGAAGCCCCTCATTTTACTGCAGGTCAAAAATTCATTTTTCCACACATCACAAAATATAAAGGTGTATGATATACATTTGACTTAATTTTGGATATTTATTGACGACTCAAATTATTAATTATATATTATTAATAATGTATTGTTTCAGCCTTATAGGGGAAAGACAATATAAGCTATAGCTGCAACAATGAGTCAATTAATTGATTATATAATTGAAATGAGAAATAACCATCAGATTACTTAGTGGAGATAACTATTATAATAATAGGAAAGTGCATTACCAAGGCACAGAAAACAATGTAAATAGACAAGGTTAATTTAGTCGATGAACATCTGAAATATTCAATTACAATGATACAAAACAAAGAAAAGAAGCAAATCCTTGTATTCGAGAAATAGTTTGTTTGCCGTTCAGCCTTTCTGAACAACCTGAAAAATCAATAATCAATTGTAAAAAAAAAGAGAGTAATTTGACCAATTGATTAATGAACTACAGTAGTACTACTATACACCACTTTAAACATCAAAACAACAAAGATATTTGGTCAGACTGTAATTCTATTGTTGCACTCATCAAAATTCTAAAATGTTCCCTACAAGCACTGTTATTATACTGTGTATCACATGCAGTCTTGTCCAAATGAGCGTACGGTAAAATTGAAGAGCATTAAGGATTCAGATTTCGCTTTTCTTGTACAGGAGCTGCAAACAAAGCAGAGGAGAGGGCTTGAATCCACGGCTTAGCTCTCATAGTTCTCGTGGTAGCTGGAAAAGCTGACTGTATGCTAATCAAACCATCTTCATTTGAAAAGCATCCTGACTCTTGCAAAGCTTTAATCCATGACTGCTTGCTCGGAACATTATCTAATAATTGGCACATTTCCCTGGTGAACACGAGCCTGCAATCTCTTTTCCCACCATGACAGTGTAATGCACTGCTTTGCACATTCCACATGGCGGTGAACATATCTTCATTATGCCCTCCAATCAATTTTCAGATGCCTAGCACCTCTTCTACGTGGAAATGTGGTGTGTCACTTTACTTCACTCCTGTTCCTTACTGCTTCAGGGTATCCAGAGTAATGTTACAAGATTCATTTTACAGTCTGCTATTCACATGATGTTTAGCAAGAAGAAACAAGATAAAAGGGACTCACTATAACCTCCTGTAACTCGCATACACTGGCATACATTTCATTTTAGTTCAAGAATCCTCACTCATAATGTTGCACATGTTCACAGTGACCGAGCGACACTAAAGATACACACACAAATGGAGCTCGGGGGCGGGTCGAGGAAAGTCATGCGTTCCCCTTGATCTCCTAATCTCACATACTGGGCTGTAGTACATGCCAGCAGACGAGCAGATGGGTAATTCAGCACACTGGGATTTTAGGTCGATGGGGAAACAGTAGACACAGCAGGTTACATAGATCAGTGTTTGGGGGCAGCCAGAGGTAATCATCAGCCTTTTCCCCTGCTTAGTAAACTAACAGCTCCAAGCATCAACACTGCCTCAATAGCCAATGTTTGAGAGCTGCTGATTGCAGGCACCACCACAGGCTCTTTCCAATGGATAATATTTCTTCTTCTTGATTAGTTTTGCTTTCAGCCGTCAGAAGTTTGAAGCAACACACACTGTCAATGAAAACCTAGAGTTGAAAAGCGCATCCTAAAATTAAATAAAGTGTATTATTGTGAGTAAAATAAAGAATATAGGAATACAGAAGAGCATGGCCGTGGTTAAACATTTACAGTCAGTGCTTATCGAACCATGATGGACGTGACAAAGCACTTTGTACATTCCACATTTATTACGTCAACATCACAACTAATCGCTGCGCTGTATGAATGTCATTGTTACCAAAAGCTAAGGGCATGGTTGGACCACAGACTGTATATATAGATGGACAACATGACAGCTAACTAAAAGGGAAAGTGTCTTGATAGCCCCCGTTTGGCTGGCTGCAGTAGAGGTCATAAACCCTGGCTCCTCCATGTTACGAGAGTGGGTATGAAACAAACTATGTATGCTTCAAATAAAGTTTTCTAATACACCAATGCATGTTTATTCCTCTGCTAAGTTTAATTAGTTATTACACGTTATAAAAATCAGGGGTAAAACGTTACGATTGACAGCAGAGACTGACTCGCAATTAATCAAGCGCATGAATCTGCGGGACGTTGATACTGTGGCGCCATTCCCCCGATCGCTACTGCACAGACTGACTCCACATGACGTCATCGGTGCAGGATGGGGGCATTTGTAACAGTTATACTCTGGCTTCCTTTCTTGATGGTAGGAGGAAGTGGACACGCATCATCCATCTGGGTTGGACCAAGCCATCAAGGGCTGTGGAACAAACTTCATGATCCCACAATGAACAGAATTCTACTACTCCGATAAGTTATTTGAATAAGAAAACCCATGCAGGTGTGAATAAAATCAGTGATGGCTGAATTCAGTTTGGCCATTCTGGGTCCTGGTATTATGCACAATGTATCACTGTAAAACTGCCATGACTTACACAGCCATTGTAAATGCGATAAGTAACTCCACTGCTTTTCCTTATTAACAAGTCAAAACGCCTGCTATGTAAAGGCCTAAATGTCTTGTGTGCTGTCACAATGTGCTACGTAATCATGCAACACCACCCACCACTTCGAATGCACTTCATGGAATGTGCTGACAAGAACTCCCCGCTCACCTCATGTGGAAACCTGGCTTTACTCTCACACTCAATCTAATTTATTTCCCAACCAGCACAGATCTGCTTCATCCTAATAAGTCATCAGAGGATATAATCGATCCTCGTGTCACCCTGATCTAGGATTGGCTGGTTAATCCGCCTGGTGTGTAACACTCATGATAAAGAGGAGTTCAGAGCAACCTGAGGGGAGTCAAAAAGCCCAAAAGACATCAGTTAGCCCGAGATAAGGCTTCTCCCCCCTGTACCCATTTATAGAAACCACCACCTCCCCCTGCACATACCTTCGCCTCGCCTCTATATCAAACACAGGGGCCTTTTATTAATAGCATGTCAGCAGAGTACACATTTGTTTCATGTGTATTCATGTGAACAGGTTTTACAAATGGCCCTGGTGCCTGTGAACCTGTTCTTGAAAAATTAGCCTTGTTTTCTACCCCTCTACTCATGAATTTCAATGACTAGGTGAATGTAGAGCTATGTGTCTACTGAGATGCCGTTTCCTGCCTTAGGGTAAAAAATGAGAAACTGCTATATTTAGAGTGCTCGGAAATATCACAGCACGTAGTAGTTTGTTAAAAGTGAGAGGAGATATCATGGGACAGTAGGGGAGTTAACTGAGGAACGGTAAACTGCATTTACTTGAACCCCAGTTAAAAACTACAAAATATCAAAGTACTTCAACTACAAATGGTGCAACATATGACATAACTATAATGTAAATGGGCCTATTGTCTTAGAAAGCTCCACAATTCAATTAAAGTGAAATGCACAGACATTACTCAATGCCACTTGTTTACTGCTGACAGACCATCAGAGACTAAAGGGGTTTGAAAACAGAGGTGCGAGAGGAGGGAAGTCACACAGAGGCACCGGTGACAGTAGGAGATGCTATCAAGAGTTATCTAGAGGAGATCTCCCTAAATAAAGATCTCCCTCTTAAGTGAAACCGACAGTGCCTCTCTGCAGAATTTATGGTGGCCCATTATTTCATTTTGTGAATACCAAGTGTTCTCAAGGCAGAGAGAAGCCTGGTGAGCTGACACAAATTGATTGGGAGAGCAAGGAGAGGATCTATTTCTTCCTCCAAACTGATAGCCAAGAACGACAGGATGTGAAAGGTGGGATGTATACAGGGAGGAGGAGAGAGGGGTCACGTGTGTGTGTGTTTTTGCCATTGTCTTGTTCTTTTTATCTATTTATTAATTACAGTTGTATTAGAATTGTATTATCCTTCAAACTGGCAACAGCGTTCATTTTCTATTTATCTCAATAAAAACAATACCGAACTGGATTTAAAGAGCTAGCGAGGTTGGTAAAGCCTTTGTTATATTATTTCTTCATATTATTTTTTACGATTAGTTGATTGACACAGTCAGTCATTCATCAGTGCGAGTTTGAATCAATAACTCATACCAAATGAATAAATGACCTTTCTATAACTGTGTAATACACACAATAATCCTGCACTTGCTTACAAGACACCACTAATCAATAAAACTATAGATCCAGAATGCCACTCACACTCAAAAGAAATGTTATGTACAGTACTGAGGGATCTGAATAAATACTAATTGAATAGTTAGTCTGCAAAGCTTTAAAAAATATATATTAAACTTAGACATGATTCAAAAAAATCTATTATTTTCCAACATTTGACAAAGAATATTTCAGTGCGTGTAATTACAAACCTGTAATGTAATAACTGCACAACTTAAGATCTTTGTCCTCATAAACAAGATACATGTCAGAGCCAAATGCCGCTTCGTCATACTTAAACACACATTTACTTTTAATGGAGATTGCATTTTGTCCAACTACATGAATAACATAAGCTTCCTCGAATTGAGTAAAACTGATCTGTAAGTGACTGAACATGTCAACCTTGTTGTTTAATCCGTCCTCTGTTACTATAATCATGTGACTCCACAGTTTGACCATATTTCTGTGGTAGTGACCCTGGTGCTCAGCCTACGTCTCACTGAACTGAACTGCCAGTATTAAGTCAAGTTTATAGACCCCTGAAATGACCATTTAGTTCTATACTGTTTTGTAGAGTCTGCGATTTAAAAAAATGTAAAGCCCCCTATCCCTGTAACACAATTCAATATTAAAAAAGGTAGAAACTGGCATCATTCATTTGGGTATTTGTATAATAACCAAGGTTGCATGCGTTCCTCTGGCTGGCTTGACGCTTATGAGCTCCAAAAACCTTCTATAACGACAAACACTGAATGTGTACACACGGAGCCCTGCCACTTCGTAACAGCATCAAGCGAGATACCTTTGACATCTTCATCAAATATAATTGTTTAATTAATGTCAAAAGATAATTAAAATATCCTCAATGCATCACTTTCCTCGTTTCAGAGCCAATTGTCTTTTGGAGCTGCGCTGACAGCACTAATCTCCGCTCTCCATTCTTTATGGATATGACAGCCCAGGTAAAGCTGCAGAGCCGATACATTTGTCCTTCAGCGCATGACACCTCAGCCTTACTAATGAGCCATTTAACAGCACTGTGAAGGAAACAGCAGTTAGACGAAAGGCCCCTTGTGGATCTGGTAAGAGCATGTCAAGACTGGAAGAGACAGCAATACTTCACAATGACAGGAGGAAGAATGAATAATGAGCGGTTTTGCAGTGGTTTCAGTGTAAGGCTAATCCCTCAACATCATCCTGTGACCCAGCTCTCCCCTGACCCTCCATTAATTTCAAACCTTTTGACGATGACCGGGTGACAGTGACATCACAGAACGTTGCTTTGCAGCAATGGGGAAAACAGTTACTATATAGACTATATAAAGATGGAGGTGAAGTAGTCCATTTTCTGTGGTTGTACAAAAGTATCCCAGGTTCGGATGCTACCATTTTACAATGGTGAGCTTGTTTAGGGTGAAAGTCAGCAAAGTAGTGATTGTGGGGTGGAGCTGTGGTATCGAGGTCCTGCCTATAAACGACCAATCAGGAAGTTTTACCCTGTTTTTATAGCATCGAATAACTAATTAAAACCAAATTTACCATCTTTGAGAAACATTTATTTGATGGGTACTTTAGTTTGGTCTATGTCCCATCCAATAACAGGGAATATGTTTTTATGATCTATAATGCAGGCAGCCACCAGGGGGCAAACAAAATGATTTGGCTTCACTTTCAAAGACATCATGTCGTCTATCTTTAAATACAGTCTTCGGTTTAACATAAATGAAGGGTTAGGTTTTGACCACCGCACATCAGAAACACACCCACCAAGGTTGAAGTCAATCAGATGAGCGCGTGTCAAGAAAATTGACAGACAAACAGAAAGACGGAGACAGATTTCTGGAATTATTAGTAGGATGAGTATTCATGAGCAGAAGTAGGCAGTACTCTCCAGCGAGATTAAAGTCTGATCAACAGAACATATCCGTCAGTCATTGTCAATGTGAGCTGAGTGCTCAGGGGACATTGTTATGCTTCCATTACAACACCAGCCTCGCTTTCAGACACCCAACGACTCATCTCATAGGAGCCCGAGCATATGGAGAACAAACAAAGGAGGCTACCTCTGGAGTACCACAGATGGTGGCCACAGATGTTGAAAGTCAATTGTCATTTCATCTCCAACAAATTCATGAAGCAACTTCAGTTTTCAAGTTTCAAACGGGGAAAAAAGAGAATCTAATTCCATCATAAATATTTCCCTCTAGCTCCCATGCTCATCAGTGCTCCATTTATAGCGTACACTGAATGAGTGAAAATATTTATAACTACAGATACAATTCAAATGCTTTATATACATACTTTATATAGGCCTTGTATTTATGATCACATCTGTCATGTCTGCCCACAGTGTTATTGTGGAGGTCCACTAAATTACGGTGTGGGTTGTTCTTTTGGGGTCATGAGATGCAATGCAATGCTTTTTAAAACTGTATCAAATACATTAATTCTGGCACTGGACGATGTTAAAATTATGTTCTAGATGCACCTTTTATTGTACTTTCTTTTTTTCTTTTTGCATTTCCGGCCAATAAGCTTTGATTATTGTGAACACACATGATCTTTATAGTCAAAACATTCATTGACTTGACCTGACACTGGCACTGCTGCTTATCTGCCCTCTGTAATAATGTGCATTTAACGGTCCTTCAATCATCTGTTGAACAACACTATGAGTTAAGTGTATATACTGTACATGCTATTTGGCAATCACAATTTTAAAACGTTAAAGTGACAATGCCAGAATTTAGATTGCCTCAACTATCTCAGTACATAACATTGAGACAATAATGTAATTTCTGTTAGTCCACTAATTCACAAATCTCATTTTAGTAATTAGCTGGAAGATGATGAAGACACTAACATTAAAATACTGCACAAGTCATTTCTGTCAGAATGAACTTAATTAGCCATGGACTTACTTGTCCTCTTTACCCACCACAGTCACATTGAAAGCAGAAAAAATTAAGGACCACTGTCACTCAACTGTGAATAATACATTAGCCATCGTAATGTATGTAGTAGTCCATTTTGAGAGCCAGACATTGGAAAATGCAGAAAGAAAGACAGCCTAAAAAGAAATTAAGGAAGAGGGAGGCCTGGCAGTGGCGAAGCTGACAGCAATGCATGCAAATGTACCCATCCATCTTACTGGGTAACAATGAATGTGCTCCATCTCATCTAGAAGGAGCCGTTCATCTCAGCTCGACAGCCGTTTGGAGGCATAAGACTGGGAAGGAAGGGATTCTACACTGGATATGAATTGTGCAACAGTATAAATGATCTGGTTTGCTCATTTTAGATAACCTTCCTTGATAACCAGAGCTTGTATATCAGCGCTGACCTTAACTTGAGCTGCTTAGTCACATGAACTACACTTGAAACAACTGTATTTTCAAGGATATTTAACAGCATTTGTGTGACTGGGTGAGTGTGTGTATGAAAGCGTGTAAATAAACATGTTTTTTTGCAGTAACACCGATGCTGTGCATGAGTGTGTTAAGCTGGTTGGCATTTAAAACATATTGGCTGAAATGACAGAACTAATTACACTCATCTGTTTATAGAAGGGTAGCTTTGAAACAACAACAGACCGCATATGCTTGAAATGTGTAGCCAAGTATGTGATTATCCAATAAACCCTTCAAAAACTTAATCTGTATCACAAGGACTACACACTCGACAAGCAGGCCTTAATGTTTTTCTCAGCACAAATAACTTCTTACGGATGGTTCAGTCACAGCAACACACAATTCATTAACTTGCAAATAAGTGCATGGACGTTATGAAGCTTTTGATTTCTTACACTATGGCAGTTCATAACCTTAATTTTCAAAACCGAGAACATATTCCCCGGCTGGATGCACAAGTTATCTGTATATCAACTTCTTATTTGTAACATTGTGTTGCTGACTTTCTCATCCATAGCAGTCACTTATTAAATAATGAAACATGACTCTTCTCAAAACTAATTACACATTGTCTTAGTTTGCATACATTTCCATGCATCTTTGTAAATAATTATAGACAAAAGCTGAAATTGCACTCAACTAATTCAATAATTATTCTTAGTGCATTCCAGTCTCAGCGGTTGTGACAGGAAGCCCATACATGAAGCCTTAGTCACATCAAGTGTCCCTGTCCATCCTCCGTATTTGTCTGTGCACATAAGGAAGAAAAGAAGACAGCCATGAAGCGACAGCAGCGCCACAGCACAGCCACTTCGTGAAAAGCTTCTATGCAGCGTCTGTTTTGTTTACCGGAGCACCATCAACAGATTCGGAGAATGACTGCAGCAGTCACAGCACGGCAGCCTGAACAACCCTCCCTTGCGGACATTATGAGGAAAAACCCAGCTCCAGAGAGGGTCAGTTTAGGAAGTACGAGAGGAAGCAAAGGAGGCAGTGTTTAAATGGTCTGAGCTGTGGGCAGCAGTGGCCAGGGCAGGTCCGACAGACTGTAAAATGCTTGGTCCCAGAGGACGGTGTGGAGACCAAACGAACAAGTAGCAGTGCTGCAGCATACAAAAACAACCATATATGACAAACTGTAAAGCAACCCTGACTGTGTTGTTTAGAGCCGTACCTATGAACCAAACTTTACATGACAAGAATTGCAGCAAGATGTGACAGGCTTACCACCTCTGGTCACCAATTTCCTGAGGGAAAACGTGAATTGTACTTCCTTGTAAACAAACTTGACATGAGCATGTACTTACTGCTGCATAAAGGATGCATAGTTGGTTGTAGTGTGGAAATGTTTTCCCACTGGGTAATAAACTTGTGACAACGCAGGTGTCACCAATTACACCGGACATTTCACAAGAGAAGACATGTGTCGGCTCAATATCTGTAGAGCGCTTCCTCTGATCTTCTACGTTAGATTTTGCTGTGGGCAGCCTCACGCCTGTGTTGCACTAGAAGGTGTTTTTGTGTAGGAATTATTTCTTTATTTGTTCTCTCATACTACTTGGTTGTATTTGGTGCCTTTTTCTCTGTTTGTGTAGAATTATTCCTCATTATCATCATCGTTATTGTCATCGGTAAAACATTAAAAACTGTATGGAATAAACAAACCAAATAATCCTGTGCAATCAGACCTAATTTATGAGAGTTTTCTTTCTAAAAAAGACTAAATGAGCACAGGATAATTTTACCATCACTGTTATTGTGGTGATTTAAGTCTGCATAAGGATTAATGTGCCATGACAACAGCAGGTAAACATGGCTGACGTCAGCAGCCAAAAGCAATATGATGTGACAAACACCAATATATGAACCTTCTGACTATAATAGAAAATATATTAAAGCTTATTGAATCTCTAGGGACAGGATTTATCTCGTAAGGCTTAAATTATCCTTTGATTTGGTGAAATAAAGGTTGTGACGACTTCTTTACAATTTATAGTTCGACTTTACCCTTTACACCATTACTGATGAGAAATGATCACTTGAGCAACATATGTGGGTTTATGATAAGCAGTGGTATTTCCTACGGATAATGTGCAGATGAAACAGCAATTAGACTCAAATGGTTTACTTGTGTGCTCCTGCAACAAGATACTCAAACAAAACAAATGAGTCTGACTTCTTCCACATTAGAGCTTTTCACCCATAAATATAGCAGCAAATTAATTCATAAAACACAATTAAGGAAATAATTGCACCTTTGCTGTGACATAAATCTAATGGGTAAAGTGGATTTAAATGCTAATTGCAGTTATTTATTCTCCTTCTGAAAAACAGTAAAACACTGTTTGACCGAGGTGAGTATTATACCATCAGAAGAATATTGTATCAAATACACCTCAGATCTGGTGAAAACGTTCCCTTATCTATACTACTGAATACAAACCTCCCTGGGTCAGCTGTTTGTGAAGAACTGCATGATTATTCATTAAAACCACAGACTGTGTTGCATAGTTAGTAAAGCATGTGGGCCAGAGTGTCATGTTATCCACTCATCTGCATTACTGCAGATGATGCTGGGCTTCAGGCCCATGTCAACAAAGAAAAGTGAACACCTAAGCATCATTTACCAAATGGAAAGCTTTGGAGGGAAACGTAGCCTCTGTCCTTCTTCTCTTTCCTCTGCTCCAATAAATCAGCATCATTGTCACTGACAACTGGACAGACTCCAGTTTTTAAAAGGCGTTTCACAATGCCAAGCCAGGGACACATAAACTGTATCCCTCAACATATTCCTGTCCTGATGTTTCACTGCTATTCATATTGGCCAAGTGTTAAACTGCTTTTGTTTGAGGGAACCTATAACTTAACAATGCGCCAGTACTATGTACGGTGTGATTTATTTGAACCATATAAACTAATGTGGCCCTTTCTCTCTGTCCCGACTCTCTTACAATGGCTGGTGGAATTTGCTAAATTTGTCTTAACAAATTGTGGTAAAAATGCCACATTTAGTAACAATCGTAATTGTTTTTCTCTCAAAAAACCTGCTTACAGGCAGCAAATGACAATTCATTGACATTTTTCAAGCAAATGAAGCAGAATGTAGGAAACCGTATAAACACTGTTTAGCAGTATGATAAACTTTGACAAATTACATGTTAGTAACTAATTTGAAACCACCAATGCCTTAAAAGGGCAGCTAATTTGAAAAATGTCCCAGTTATTGGATTAAATATTGATAATAATGATAAAGAATAATCATATTGATGATATTTTAATTCACTCATTTTAAGGATAATGACCACAAACTGTTTATTGGTCATTTAAGATGCTCATGGATCCAAATAAGTTGCACTTAATTAAAATCTCTTAAAATTTTAGCACCCTCTTCCTTCCAACATAATAAAAAAATAAAGCATATAAATAATTAAATACACATGTCTTTGTGAATAAAGTGCTTCTGAGTGAAATCTACTATTTTTATTTAGACTGGTAAAAACCTCATTTAAAACTAATGCACCCACAAGCACCACTTTTGACGAGTGTTATTGAATTTACTTTGCAGTAAACATCAACTGTTGTGAACCTTTGAAATTTCAGAATCACTCGATTCAAAAGTTTTCTACTGGCATCCAAGTGTGTGAAAGCATTTCAGTGGTGTATAAAAAGTGTTGAGTGTTGTGAATGCATTGCAGATTTTCAGCAGTGTGTATGAAAGCATAATAACTGAGAGGTTTGTTCATATTTTGACGGCCTAACTAGTGTTTTGAAGCAGATTTTATGAAGTGATTGTTTGAAGTATGTATCTGAAATCGACATTTTCCTCTGTCAGTTTCTGTTTAGCTCTTCATATAGCATTGAACCAAACCCTACATTAGGCAACACTAGGACAAGAGCTATACAGCAACAAAAGGGCCATTTCCTCCTCCTCTCTATGCCGGCTTAACGTGTCGTATACTTGTTCTGAATTTCTGCACATTCAGCACAAGAAGTCAGTTTCGTCTGAGCAGATGTTTTTGCAGCTGGATCACAAAATAGCTGGAGTGCCACTGGCTAACACTGCCTGCACAAATCACTTTGCTAATTTGCAGTTGAGAGCAAGTATTTAAGTCAACGTTGTGTATTGTACGTGTATCTGCTTAATACTTTCTTTTCCTGGTAAAGCCCTTTGGCCTCATCACTCATCAAACAATGCATTAAATGGCCTCTGGTTCGGTACCATTCCTATGTGTCTACACATAAATGTGTTTCTATGCACTGAGCAATGCCCAGTAACTAATGAGATGAGGGATGTACCAACACCTCCTAGATTAGGGCTGTGAATAACAACCATGCTTCTATTTTCTTTACAGATTAAATTGACAAAATATTTTCTTGATTAAATCATCAAGTGCTAAAGGCAATATTACATTGCTTGCCTGTCAATGCAACACTTGAAAACCCTAATACATTAAGTTCACCATGACTTAAGATGAAGAAAAGAAACAAACATTATTTTTTTCTTAATATAAATCAAACTAATTTGATTTATTTTTGCACATCAACAGTAATAAAAACTCTCAATTAGCAATATAGACTTCAGGTCGATCTCAATCCTTCTTTTGAATAAACAGCAAGTTCTTTTAGAAAGGTTATGAATACCCTCACAACTGAGCCGGGGTATTGAGGAGGACTGTGCACTGACACAATAGACTGACAGGTTTAGAGATGGAAGCTGATGAGAGGGGAGCAACTGTCAAGATATCACTGTGCATTAAAGCCTGCTACCTACCTCAATGGGCTCTTATAGTTTATCAGGGTCCCTTCCGATGGCCAACGCTGGTCTTAAAGGGAATTGCTGAATCTCTGTAAACTTTTGACAAGGCCTATTACACAGATGGATAGCCATTTTCACTGGGAAAACACAGACCAGCCCAACTATGATGCGTTTCCTCTCGAGTGTCCCTCAACAGCAAGTCCCTGTTCTAAACACTTCAGGCGACTCATCTGATGGTGTCTCTGTCTGGGGAGGTAGGCAGTGGGGGTTAATGCTGCTGCACACTACTTTTGCATTGGGGAAACTGATCTTGCTAAGGAAACGGTTTTAAACACAACATCAGAATCTGCATTCAGCGCGCTCTCATGCAGACAGTCCATCAGCCAAGCAGAAGAAAACCCAGTTAGCTTACACGGAAACATTGTACAACCACTGCGTGTACATGCTGTCCATCATGCATCATTTATCCATCATTAGAAGTTCACTCACTGTCATCTCGGTTTTTTGTGTCTGCCTTTATGAACAATCATCATTCTGCACAAACATAAATTATAAGCACTCGCCGGGGTCAAATACAAAACCCTCTACACAAACAAATAAGCTGGTGAGCTTTACACTGGGTTAATACAAGTTGTATAATTAAAACACTAACTCAAATAGCCTCACAAAGAAACAAAATGTACGCATCTTGATTTACAAACAAAGACTGAACATTTTCAGTGTCATGAGTCCTACTGCACAACTAGCTAATGCTACAGAAAAATCCAGTACATAGACAGCCCCATTAAACAGCTGACGTACCGTTTACTTTCCCTTTTAACATCATATAAGAAACTGCAACCATAGAAACTCAATTATACAGCTACTGATCTCATACATGGTCTCTAATAGAAGGAAATCTATCGTAACGACGAGGAACTTTAATCTCTGGGTGTTGTGCTTTCTCCACAGGAACTGCAATGTTGAAAGGGCAGATACCTAATCATAGCACTAATGCTATATAATGCATAACTGTAAAGGGTAAGATTATGAACAGCTGAGTCATGATAGATATTTTTGCTAATCAGCATAATCTCTTTAGCCTCTAGATTATTTAAATATAATGAATTTTCCTCAAAACTGCGATGATGTTTAATCTAAAAGGGAAACTTGAAATGAAAGGAAAATTTAGTATTTTTCCCTCACAACAAATAATTTAGGTGCTTAAAGTCGACAAGCCTCACAGACACGGCTTTTCGATATATCCCCCCGACTTTTTCCTGACAATAACGTGACACAACACTGACGCTGTCAGTCTGTCACACTGGCGAGCTCCGAGATGCTTTGTAAGACAACCTGCTTTGCAATTGAACAGCTGACACGCCACAAAACTAAAAGTGAAGACAGTTGCAGAAACATATCCAGATACATCCAAGACCAGAGTCAAGGAGCCGATCTATATTTGAGTCGAGGGACTCCTAGAGCCAGCGCTCTGGAGGCAGAACATACAAAGCCATCTTCAGGCAGCGGCGTGATCAAAGATTGTTATCTTAACATGTACAACTGAAATCCCCTTCTCCCCAACAATTAATACTGCACCAACATTAACTTCTCTTCAGTGGGGGGTCTCTAAGAATCAGATAATTTACAATGCTGACTATTAGCAAATCCCTATTAATAAATCACTAAGCTGTTGAGCAGAATTTTGTCCTTTTGTGCGTGGAGCGGCTGACGTTAACCTAAGCACAATCGTGCATTATCAAGAGGGACACATTTAGTATCATCTTCAGGCAAATTCCTTCAGCTATTAAAAATGAATAGTACCTCGTTATGAAGTGTAAAGCCAGTGTCTGGGGCAATAGAATTGTGCAGTTATATCCTTGGTAATATAATAACTATCACTGTAGTTAATGGACCTGTGCCAATGTGCAATATAGGCAGTGAAACTGAAAAATCTGAATTACGATTGCCCATTGAATCCTGCTTTCTAAATACAATTACCACTCTTTTCAATACAGTGATGGTTTTACTGGTCCAAAAATCTCTGCTGAGGACATTGCAATCAAACACAAACAACTCAAGCACTCACTAAATCTGATTGGAGCCAGCTTTAGTGCGAGTGAGAGGGCAAGGAGGTAAAAAACAAAAAGAAAGAGGCTTTTGGAAATTATTCACCTTTTTCTCCTCTGGCCCACTTCCAGGGAGTGGGATCCACATGATAATGTCAAAGACAGGGCACGGGCAGGTATGGGAGGCTGAGTGATGGGGATTTGACAGGGGAGACGGGGGGGTTACCTTGATCTAGAAACACACAGAAAACATGCTTCTTTCCAAATGTACAATACGATCCATATCCACACCGACAAAGATGGAAGACTGAGGATTGAATATTTGAGCAGACATACCTAAAATAACCCTGAACTTAGCATCTTAACATAGAAACACTCTCCATCGTGCTCTCTGCTTGGTTTTTATTCTTTTTTTGGTGCCTATCCACCTCCTTCAATGCTACAATGATGGTTTGGGAAGACGACTGTCAAGAGTTGAATGAGGTTAAGAAATTGATTTTGTCAGGACAGAAGAAAAAAAAAGCATATTTGGATTCACCAAGCACTGAGCATGCTGAGTTGTTTTAGATTCCGTCACTGGTTCGGCCTTAATGGGATTAGAGGTTTTGAAATGGAGAGGGGGAAACAGGAAAAGCATGGAGAGGCAGTCAGAGAAAGAGGAGTGGACAGATAGATGGCATGTGGGTGAGATGAGAGGTTGACTGGGTGGGTTGAGGGTTAAGAGAATGACAGACTGGCTGCCAGGAGTGCGACAGATGCAGTAAACAGATGACTCAGTACAGGGCTGCCAGGAAATACTGTAATGAGATACATTTGATCAGGAGTCCATCCAAGATTCAGGATGGTCATTCAGGCAGACAGATAAGTTGAAGTGCGGCTTATCCAGCTCAGACAGAAATACTGGCAAAATGAAAAGTGAAGGAAACAAATCACGCAGAAAGTAACCCTTCACTTTTTTTCACATTTTGTTATGAGGTATCCTGATGGCTTGTGGTACATTTGATTAATTGAACATGTCTTGGAAAAGCAGATTCCTGTTTACAGAACCCCTATCAGAGTCAAATCCAAGCTTCAGATCTCAGAGACAGGATTGTGTTGAGTCACAGATCTGGGAAAAGGCTACAGAAACGTTTCTGCTGCAGTGACAATTCTCAAGACCCCTCCATAATTCTTACATGGCAGAAAGTTGGAACAAGGACTCGTCCAAAAGCCGGCTGCCTGGCCATCCAAATCTTAGCATCGTGTCTGGGATTGGTTTCCCTCCTGGAAATGTCTCCCATCTCCGAACAGGATCACTCGAGCTCTGTGGCCATCAGGTTCTTGGTCACCTCTAAGGCCCTTCTCCCCCCCCCAACTTCCTTTTTGTATTCTCTTGTGTTGCTTTTACAATTTGTCATGATGCCTTTCATATTTTATGCAAAGCACTTTGAATTGCCTTGTTGTCGAAATGTGCAACACAAATAAACTTGCCTCGTCTTGGTTGAAGCTCTGCTATGCCTCACCAGCTGTGAGAATTTGCCACAGTTGGACATCTTATTATTCTCACTGCCCTTGACTTTTCAAGTCTGGTGCACAAACACCAGGATTAAAAACACCTTGCTTGCATTGGTTCTTCAAAAGTCGCCAAACTATTTCTGCATCTTAAGTACTTATGATGCAACCAGAGCCAAAACAATGATTTGGCCAGGCTAATATTATTGTTGGATGCTGGGTTATCAGAGAAACATTGCTATAAGCATATCCCTTTCCAGTCCGTTAGCCACATCTATATAAAACTAATGCAGCGTGATACACCAGCCCTGAGATACTTTCTGTTGAAACCGTTTTAACTGCTGCTGAATTGTCTTGTTATACAAAGAGATGTTTCTATTATTAAGTCAACCTTTATTGATACAAATGGGCTAGACTAAATATTAGAAGTACAATTCATCAGCCTAAACTAAAGCCCCCAAACTAACCATGAAGTTGAATCAACAAATACAGAACATGATAACCTTTATGAAAGTAAGATTTATTGCTTTACGGCATTAACTTTAGTTGGTAATATGGCAAATAAGTCTAGAGTAAAATGTCTCCCTCAGTACATATCTATACCATAAATCGAATAATAGTTTTTTGGTTAAACATTTGTTTTTTAAAAAAGGATTATTTAATCTACTGTTTAACATTTTATATTTTATAATTATAGGTTACACTCCATTTCCAAGTGTTTCCAGAGGACACGTGCCGCTGCCACTACCCCATCAATTAGTTGCACTGGCAGCCCAATGCTGCCGACTAGGGCAAGCATGTCTCCTGAGGAATGTTTATTTTCAACACTTCCCCATTAATATGACATGCCTCTGCATAATTTGAAGTCTATAGTGCTGACTTTTCACTGGTGCTAATGGTGTTAATTGCCCAGGCATGTTGTTAGGAGGATTTTGTTGACAAGAGCACCATTGTAATTTCTCATTAAAATCCCCACCCCTACTCTATTTTGAGCCTCAACTGCACAGCTCCTCCGATTGGTATCGAGAGTTCATATGTGCCACCCTCTGTCATTGTTCCTATCGACATTTAGGCCAAAACACAATCACAGTTGTCCCCCGACACGTGTAACTGGCCCCACAAGACAGAACCTCGGGCCACCTTGCAGACGGCTCCCATCAGTCCAGGCAGAGGTCCAAAAAGACAGGCTAGGCTCAATAAAGCTCACAAGGCTCCCTGCTGTCAGGGAACAGCCGCTCAGCTCGCCTCATAATTATTCTGTTGGCCGTGTTTAGAAGCCAGAGACTCTCTGCTTGGCCCATTACTCACACACTTCCCAATATACAGCATAGAGGCTCCCCAGGCTGCGCCATCACACAACTATGAATGTGTAGGTAGACGCACACATGTAAACAAGCAGAGCGGGTTCAAGCTGCATTTCATTGTCGAGCTTTTCCTGGTTATGACACACAGGTAGTGACTCAGATGCTTTTCTCACAACAAAAACAGTGTGTGATTAAAAGAATAAAATGTTTGCTTAACAACATAAATGCCTAAGCTGAAACAGCTGCTATTTTTACTGCGATTACCAGACAAATTAAGTCACTATTCTATAATTTACCTTTTTCCCCCACTTATTTTAATGCTATAGTGACTGATAGGCGAAACAATGTTGTATAAATAGCTATGTTACATGTTTGTAGCAGTGTTGAAAACACACTGACAGATGGGGGGTGCAGGTCCCTGTGATAAAAATAACCCTGGCACGGGTCTAGATGATGACTTTATCACTAATCTAGTTCTGACATACAGTTTTCCAGAAGTGCCAGCTGTCAGTTGGATGGCCGGGCATTTAAACATTTCCAACAGAGTACTTGTTTACCATTAAAAGTCACGTCACTGTCACTTTTTATCACCTTATAACTATAACCTTTAACAAGATTTAAGTCATTGGATGTCTGGATCTTAAATTATCAGAGAAAAGAGCTGAGCAAACAACCTCTCTTGATGTCCTCTGTCCGCCCAAGAGTGTCAAAGAAACACAGATTTTTTTATTCTTTGCTTTTAATAATCTGGTTCATTTGTTTTGGAGAGGAGGAGACTTTTGCAATTAATTCAGCCCCTGGTGAAAACCGTCTGAACCATGAACACAGCAGGGATCCTAACTTAAAAACAAGCTGAGCTAACGTTAGAAGGAGCTTGATAACAGCCCATATCCCTCCTGACCATAGACTGTTTGTAAAGATAGACAATGAATCTCCACTTTGTCCCACTATCTCGAAATGAAGCAGGAATATACACCAGATACCAAAACTGCCATCTTGTGCATTTGCAACCACAGTCTTTGCAGTTGCTATAAGGGAATGGAGATGCGATTAGGAGGATGCGTTGATACACACTCTACAAACATGATGTTTCACCCTATTTTTATCCATAAACTAGCTAATTAAAGCCAAACTTACAGGAAAAAGAACAATTGAACAAACAGCAATGTGATAACTACCTAAAATCTTTGAGATAATATATTCAATGTGTATTTTGGCCCCTGTCCCATCCACTAACATGGATACACACACACACACACCTCCTAAACAATGAACACTGAAGGAATCCTAACCTAAAAATGAAACAAATGAGTTCTTCTCAGAGTCACCCTCACAAGTCCTCCCTCCAGCTGGGTATACTATCACCCTGCTGGACATCGCATGCACCGCTGGAAAACCCAGCACACGATGAGCAGATAACAACCAATCAGTCATATATAGACTGAAAAGCCACATCTGAGTAGATAAAGAAACTTTATTACAGGCTCTAGACCCAATAGCAAGACATACACCATAAAGAAAAAAGAAAACAGATACATAAACACATACAAACATACTCTTATTCATGAGAGTCTTAAAAGGCACCCATACCAATGTTTCCACAGATATGATTGATATCTGACCGAGCTGCACCTGGGGCTTGTGAGCATCATTATAATACAGTTTTGTGACTCATCAAGTCGAGACATAAACTTAAACATCAGGTTCCTCAAGAGAGCCTGTAAAGTGCTTAGCCCTGAGTCACAAAAGAGCTTACTAGCACTGCTACACCTGGGCTTTTTCAGCAGTATCCTCAGACAGTCATTGTATGCTACCTGAAGTTTGCGCAGGGTCTCCTTTTTGTAGCTGCCCCATAATGGGGCTGCATACATGGGGGTGCAGTAAGCACGAAACAAGCTCACTTTCACATCATCAGAACAGTAGTGGAATTTCCTGACTAACATGTTTGCTTGGACATACAACATACGTCTCTGCCTGTACATGTCAGCATCATCTTCCATCTTGTCAGTGATGATGTGCCCAAGATATTTCGTACAGTTAGATACACAGAGGGATTTCCCTGACAGGTAAAACATTGGAAAGTGTAGCTTCTGATCTTCCTTGGTCCTACTTATCAATACAACACTCTTTTTTGCATTGTACTGTACGTCAAACTCAACCCCATACTCGGAGCATATATCCAACAGCTGCTGGAACCCAACAGTGCTGGGGGACATAATAGCCAAATCGTCTGCGTACATCAGATGGTTTAACAGAGTGTTCCCTATCAGACAACCTGTCTTACACTTCCCCAACTGCTTCGACAGGTTGTCCATGTATAGGTTGAACAGGGCTGGACTGATGTTACAAATTCACAGCATGAAGCTACACGATGGCAGCATTTTACAATCTGCTGCATGTCACAGTAGCAAATTATAATCCTATCGCAATATGACAACGGCATTGGGTTTAATTAGGTTATTTGCCCAGCGATTAAAGGTTACATACACCCACTCAAACGAAAGACAGACTTAAGATGAAGTATATCTCATCATGTGGACTACTACAGATTTATTTGATTAGATATGACTGTGAGGTCAGTCAGCCCATATGTTGCTTTTGAGCAAACTGGAGGCCTGCATGCACTGAATACATAAATCTATGGTAAGAAGCTGTTGAGGGAAATGTGTCAGTTCTGTTTCGTATCTCGTCAAACAGAAGGAATAATACAGACAAATTACAGAATCCAAACCTAAAATGGGACCAATATTTTACAGGTCACACTCATGCACAGCCTGAAAGAGATGCAAAGGGCTTCAGATTATGTTTTTTGTGATCAATAATAGGACTAATGTTGTTAACCCCTGGTTATCTCCCAACAAATAAAAAATATCTGAGATCCTCTGAGGAATGGTGCTGGATCACATAGTAGCAGGCTTCACTTTAAAAAAGGCAAAATGAACCCTGAGACTATCTCAAATGTAACTATATTTACAGCCTTAAGCACATTATGTATATAAATCTATGCTAAAAGTTTGGATTCTGCGCATTACAAATAGAGGAAATGAGGTTATGTGTTTTTATCCCCAAATCAACTTTAAAGAAACTCTGTGAAGCATCCATTAGATACGGTATATGATGCAAACTACTGAATTTGCTTAATAAACATGCTGTGCTGAAAACAGCCAGATTTGGACATCTGAGTTTTGAATAACAATTCAATGGCCCTGTTGGCCCACAGAGTGTTTTAGTAACTTAAAGGAAAAAGAAAACAGGAGCCTCTCGGCAGCTTAAGTTCACAGTGAGGAAATTGTAAATGTTATTGAGGCTTCTGCAGCTGAAAAGAGGCTCAAGAGGATTTCAGGAGAAGTGACTGCACTGGAGGCTAAAGAGAACCAGACACTTCTTCAAACAACAACTCCATCTAGTGGTCAATGCAGGCAAAATGAAAAATAGTGCACTTGTGACATCTTGGCTTTGTGAAGTGATTCTAAATTGCGGTTCTGGCCTCTGACCTAACAAGAGAGGAGCTCTTATGGTTTGGGGCTTTACTTCATAACATATCAATGCTGCAAAAAGCTCTATGGGGAACAAAGACCAGGAATAGGGAGTTCAACTAAACTGAATTATCCTTTAAAGCAGAATGAATAAACCAACAAGGCCGATGGAGTGTTTGACCCTTAAAGTAAAATATGTTTTTCACTGACACTCTACCTCTTTTCTACATCTAACTTTATTACAGCAAATGCAAGTGTGGACACACCTGGACAGATGATGACATCATTTTTATTTTTGTAGTGAAAATGTCCAAATTCAGCTCCTACAGCAAACATGCATTCAAATTATTATTAAAATTATTTTTTGCTATGTATGTTGCTTGAAAACTCAATAAAAACTGACAACCTGTATTTAGAAACACAGCAATAGTAGCATATGTGCTAAAGTTGAGTCTTGGAGGCTTATGAAGAACGTACAACGCATTGCTCTTCATAAATTGGAAATTAAATGGTCCTTTTACATAATTAGCATTATTGTTTGAGTGAATATTTCTTTGTAAACTACTAATGGCTAATTGAATGAATTTCCATTGCCTCATTAGCGTCAGACGCAGCTTTTAGTCAGAAGTTAGCATCGTTTGGAAAATGTCACGAGTTGACCTGAACACACAAACCTGAGAATCAAGGCTGTAGTTTATTCCCTGCTCTGTGTATTAGCTCACTGGGTAACTGGTGCTAGCCATCGCTAAGATAAAGGCTAATGTCTTTTCCCCAACTTTAGCAATAGTGTATGTTGTTAGCAAGAAACTCACCTCTGTTGTGAAGACACTTCCAGATTCTCCCTTGAGTCTCTACGCAGGTGAAACACAAACCCAGGCCTGACATTTCAATAGCTGCTCCCCACTTCGCCACCATGGAGGGTTGCTACGTGACTGCCCTTCAAACCAAGATGGCGGACGGAAGTGACAAAGCTAATTCGACAGCCTGAGTGATGCTGCGTTCCAGACAACCCGGAAGTCGGAATTCTCAGACCTCCTTACGTGAAAAGGTTACGTGGGCTTTATATTTAAATATGTTGTTATTGTGTCGGTCTTTCAGGCTGTCACTATCCATTCAAGAGGTCAATTATGTCAGATAAACAATTATGACTCTTAAAATGGCAGATTTGTCATCATTATGTTGCATCTAATCCGAAGAGAAGAGGGAAAATGCACATAGACATGTTGTTGTTGGACAATGGCTCCTTTCAGTTCAGGTGCCATACGTAATACGTACCAACTGCCATGAGCCTGAAACAGCAACATTTTATTTAGCCACCATTCACTTTATGACTTAAACCTGTATTTTAAATGTCTGCCTGTAGAGAAGGCTCATGTTTCATCGTCATGTGGTGAGATGATAAGACCATATTTCCAGGTGATAGTTGATCAAAATGTCCACATAAGTTTCTTATGTTATGTTATGTGTCAATTGTCCATTAAATTGGAAAATAAATGTGTGTGCAAGCATGTATGTGTGTCCACGTGTGAGTGCAATGTTATCACCACTTTTCCAAATCCAATTCTTGAAACAAGCTTGCTGGAGAATTTACCTCCTATCATTATTCTTCATCTCGTCTCTTTTTCATTCGGATTTCCCAATCACAAGGGAATCATATTGAAAACACAACACAAGCTTAAGAGGTTTGATTTTATTTAGTCAACTTTTAAAATTTACATTCTCTGTTGAGATTCATTAAAAAAGATAAAGCGTCATCAGCTTTGCAGTCTGCGTCACAAAGAGACTGCAGTAAGGAAAGAGTGAAGTAGAATGAAGACGACTTAGTAGGCACATTTTTTTTTAACAAATGATATATGTTAATCTAACTGATGGCAAAATATGTACAGCAATGATTTTATCTTGTGGCAGCACATGCTCGGGACTGAGAGTTCACAGGTTAGTAAAGCACAGATCTACGCAGACAAAGACTTTTTCACCGTCTATGAAAGATGTATCAAGTTGATGAGGCAGTCGGATCTCCCAACACTGTAAGCCTGTTCAATTTTAGAATTAAATTAATCCTAAGAGGAGAGAGAAATGAGGAATATCAATGAACTTGTGAAACTAATTGACCGGCATTCGTCAAACTAAGCATTTTAACAGACTATAGCAAATGTTCCTCCATATGAATCAACAATACTGAGCTAAAAGTGGACATGACGCCACCTGATGAAATAAATTGAGAAATAAATTAGAAGTGGATAGTTGTATTAGTTTGCATTTATGAGGAGTACCTGATATTTTTTCTCTGTAGCCTAAGTTTGATACCTTTGCATAACTTATAGAAAACCTGTCACGTTCTAAAAACTCACAGTAATTCATTCATTAATCACAAGTCCTGATACCACCGTAGAAAGGCACAGGATTCTACCCTGCAGAATCCACATACGTTCGAGCCAAACACACTGGATATTCCATACAAATAAAGGACACTTTTCCTGTTTATATACATAACACTTTTGTACAGTCTTTGCACTTCCATTTTAACAGATTGAAGCATCTCCACTCACAAAGTAAATGGACATCAAATCATGTTCAGTGGATTAAACCTTGAGTGAATCCAAAGCTTCACTTGAGCACTTGGTTACATGTAAAATGAACAAGTTCAACTGCCTTTGCATTAAAAAAGAAAAAAGGAAAAACTTAGGGATCTGGTTTGAAGTTGCCTCAGGCAGTTTCTGCTAAAAAGGGAGTAAAACTGAGCTGTGGATGGTGCCCAGGGAAACTTCACCCCGCTCCAACAGGATCAACTGAAAGTTAAACGCCGCTAACTGTGCTAACCAGTGTTGCATTGTATTATGATCATGTTATCAAGTGATTTCTCTTACACTTCAAAACAACACCAAACAGCATTATAATTTAAGGAAATGTTAACTCTGGTTCAGCGCATCCGGCCATTGAAAGGTGAACAAAACAAAAGAAAACATAATCCAATATAGGAGGCAGTGAATGTTCAAAGTTCATCAGTCTACTTAAGTCAAACCCGGAGGACAAGTCCAGTCGTTCCACCTGCTCTCATACTGCACACAGCTTATTTCTGGCGCGCACGTCTTCCCACAACTGTACACACAGTGCTGTTTTTGGCCTGACAGCAATGTAAACTAAAGACAGTTGAGTGGCTATGAAGCTCCACTGGCCCCGACACACAAAAGGATCCTGTTGAGGTGGAACGTGACGGCTGGACCGGCCCAAAGCACAAACCAGATCCAACACGAGGGGGAAATGGCCCAGTGGTTTGTGGGTTTGAAGGGTGGCTTGGTGGTTAAGGCGACAGGGTCACTTGGTTCCTTTGGAAAGGGTGTCTGTCTCCGCTAAATGGCGGCCATCGTTCCAGGCCTCCCGAGTGCTCTTAAGGGCCTGTGTTCGTTGCTGGTCCACAACCACATAGTCAACACGCTCATCTGATGCTGCCATACCAGTTCCATTGCTTTTCATCTGAACACGGAAAACCAATAAGTTCGTAAATGTCAGAGTTGAGAATCCTTCCAACTTTTTACTCCAATCGTGAAAGTGTGGCTCAAGGTGCATTCTTACCTTTCTAGGTGGGGTGGACTTGCCGGGGTCAAGATCCAAATCCAGGTACTCCACCTGTTTGTCTCCTTTTGGCTTCACCATGGGGCTGCTACCACCATCCGCGGTCATGGGCGCAACAAGCTTCATGTTCTACAGAGGCCAGAAAATTATGTTTTTATTGAGAGAAGAGTAAAAGAGAGTGCATATTCAAATAAAGTCCTGTGTTGTCACAATAACCAAAATATCTTTGAGATCTGATATTTGAATTAGAGTAAAGTTGGTATTTAGCCCCATCTTCACAGGGTTTACACTCAGTTACAGATTGTTTGTGGATTTAAACATTTCCAGATTGACAGAGAGCGGAATGAAAGATTAAGTTGACTACACAGTCCTCAACAATTTGGATAATTTATGGAACTTTCCATATTTTTACAGTAGAATAAAGTAGTGTTACAGTGACACTTTATATTTCCAGTTTTTTTGTCTTTATATCTTAACGTCAAATTTAAAATAAGGATAAAAACATTTAGTAGAACAAGTCAAAATTCTAGTATTGTGACAACACACTTAACAACGACAATGACAATGTTGGACCTATAGGCAGTGTTAATTTTAAACTACAAGTGGTGTGGAGTTATTAGAGCTAGGATAATGACAGAACTAGAATATACTAAATGTAAGGTGAGTGATGGTATATGACGGCTAAAACCACTGCAAACTATTCAAGCCACAGTGTGTAGCTGCTGTTGGGGGCTGAAATAAATAAAGCAAAGTCTGTTTCTTCTACTTCCTCATCTACTAACACCGAAAAACTGGTGACCTCACGTGTTCTGACAGGGCAGGCCATGCATGTCTAACCTGGCAACCCTGCTCACCTCCTCTATGGTGTCAAGTTCCTCCACCTCCCTCTTTACAGGGGTGATGGGGACAGTGCAGTAGAAGGACTCCTCTCTACACACAGTAAGAAGGAAGTAGCCGCAAAGGGGGAAGAAAAAAAGAGAACAGAGGATGGTCAAGAACAAAATGCAGGAAAAAAAGAAAATGGATGAAGCCAGAGCCTGATGAGGTCAGAGAAATGAGGAACAAGGGAGAAAGAAATGAGCGTGAGTGAAGAAAGAAAAGGAAATTAGCAGAACATATTCAAGCAAATGTAGGGAAAAAATGTAAAATTGTTAGAGCAAGAAAAATAGGAAAACTCTACATCTAATACCCAAACTGTAAGAGAAATAATCCCCTGTTGACAGCAACGTCATCACATCAGTGTAAACTAATGTCGCCAGCGTTATTCTTTAGAATTAAAAATGCTGTAGTAGTCAAATACTGGATGACTACAAAACACTTCCATTTTATCCATCCCCCCAAATAACAAAACAGGGTCTTTTGACTTACAGTAAGGGTACTGATTTAACTAAAACAAGCATTCTTTAAAAAAAAACCTGAAAAGCAAAGGAATATAAAATAAGAGGATAAGGAAAACTGAGCAGCAGGAGAAGAAGAAGCTGCAAAGAAAGAGAGTTAAATTGTCGAGGAGTCCGTCTGCAGCGACCAGTATTTACTCCAGGTTAATGTACGGCTCAGGGAGAGGCGCATGGACTGGAGATTAAGATTTCTATGTTCAACCCTGAGAACATTTATCTACCTCCTGCCAAATCTTACATATATTTGTGGCGCATCTGGATATTTCGTATAATTAGGGACAACTGCAAAAAAATACCTGATATCACAATAAAGGCAAATGAGACATTCACAATATCACAATTATTTCTGTAGCCTTTTCTGTGATTTGAGAAGTAAAGAAAAAAGTAATCATGCAACTTCTTATATCAGAGGATAGTTATGTGTTACATACTGGTTCGTCTGTGGACATATTAGGGACCATGGCTACATAATTCTCTTCACACTCCTCGGAGTCAGTGCTGGAGGCCGTGCTATGCACTGACGGGGGTCTCGCTGGCATTGGAAACCTAGAGAGACTGAGCAGCATTCACAATGTTTACACACCGACTTCCAGGCATATGCAGTCTCTTGTGAGTAGAAAACATAATACAAGACATAACAGCCACAGCGATAAACCACTGCAGCCAAGAGAGTTCCTGCAGCACTAAGCACAGAAATAGACCTCATCCCAGATAAGACAACAAACTGAAGTCAGTGTAATGTAGCCCTGAGGCAGATCCCAGGCCTGTTTGTAGGAACAGTGCTACTTAGGTCACAAAGTGGCTACAGTAATGCATGAAGGGTTAGTGCCTACTTCTTCAGTTAATTGTATCCACTATTAAAAAAAAGGCATGTTCACACCAAAAGACATGATCCTAAAGAAAGTGGAAGAAATCTACAACTGCTTTTTATGCTGGTAACATAAGGAGCAGGTATTACAACACACACACAGTTTCCATAAAAACATCACCGGCTTTAATCACCAGGAGATGAACAGCAGCCATTTATTTTCATTGTCCCACATTTTGTGTTTCTCTAAAAAGTTTTCTCAACTTTTGAGAAGCTCAACACTCTTCCACAAGATGTTCCACAGCATCCCCACTGGATGTCAAACTAAAAACACAGACAAGGCTCATGGGGAAGCAGAGAACAGTGTGAACATGCCCTTAGTAGTTAGAAAAATGGAAAATTTACGAAAAATTCTGCACAAAAATATCTCGATACTTACTCTCGAGCGAATGAGCGTGTGACAGGCGAGCGGACAGGCGTACAGGGCTCCTCCCACTCTGGCAGCGGTTTGATCTCCAGTGGAGCGGGTTTTCCTGAATCAAGGTACACATACCAGTCATCCACTGCTAAAGGCACATGCTTCATGTACATGTGCAGAATATAAGGGTGGAAAGGTTCAACAGCAGAAATGTTGGATTTAATGTGGAGTTATTAAACCTGTGTGTGCTTTAGTGTTGTATATCATAGTTATTAAAAACTAAAAACAAATGATCACATGATGAATTTACATGTACAGCACAAATGTGGCTCTTTGTTTTCCACTTTTATCTTAAAAAAACATTTTATAATGAAATGGCTGAAAATGTGATCTAAAAAACTACAAATTATACAATAACCTGTTGTTGTAGTACAACTCTTTCTAATTTTATTATTTATTGCTTCAAATAAATGAATAAACCCATAAATAAGATTAAAGAGCACACTCGCATTTTTATCCCTGCAAAAATGTCTTTTGCCCAAAGTACCTGCTGTATGCAAACCAGCAGGAGAGTGGATTATTTGTGTCTCTATAATTAGATGATGTCACTGTTACATTTCTTCCTGAGGAGCTATCTGCTACCTCCCAGAGTCTATGTGAGTGTTTGTGTGGCTGTTTCATCTCAATGTGTATTTTGGAAGCACAACATGTTAAACTGCAAACCAAAAAAAGACAAAACAAGAACTGTTTGGGAAGAGAAATGTTAGTAACTTATTGTACTTGGATGAGGGGATATTTAAATAAAGTATTACTCAAAGTTATGTTTTCAAGGTATGTTGCAGCTGTTCATGGGCTCCATTACTGTGACAAGTGCAATCCAACATGCATGAAGTGCACACCATGGTACCCCTGCTTTTATTAGGGAGTTTTCACACCTGCAGTTTTTTGCAGTTTCTGGTCCAGTTAAATCAAAGTCTGGTTTGATTTCTCCCTCTGTGGGAATGTGAATGAACCTCGATCCGACCCAGGAGTCAGGTGGACTATGGAAGCGTGAGCTTAAGTAGCTAGGTGTGCTTTACATTCTGGACTGTGAGGATGCTGCCTGTATAGTGGTGGTAGCAGCTAACTAGAGAAGGACCCAAGGTGCCACTGTTGTATAGTCACTAACAAAAAAAGATGTATGATGCTTTTTGACATGTCAGAGGACTAATTTGACTTATGATCCCGGGTCTTTAAACCGCTGTAGAAAAACAAAACAATAGGCTGAAGGAAAACTTCAGTTCCTGGGCAAAAGATTCCTGTGTCTTTTGACAAGCAACAAGGAATAAGGTAACTTATTATTTACTTTTTACCTTCCTGCTACCGCCTCAGACACATATGGCCAATAGGCAGAGCAATTTTTTGTGCATATTTGATTAACCTGAAAAGAAATCAAACCAGGGGGAAAAATGCTCAAATTTATGTGACCAGAGCAATCCAACTATGGTGTGAAAACTTCCCAACTGTTGATTAAATATTTTAAAACCTCTGGATGAATGTGCTCTTCAGACAGTAAATATGAACATGTGTTTTAGCGGATTCTGGTGTGCACACAGTTAATCTCTTACAGAATCAACAGGCCTGAGAAACAAGATGAACCCCACAGAACACAATTTACAACATGCAAAGAGTCGAGATGAAGTAGAGTTTGGACAGATCACATCAAAGAATGGAAAGTTTTCAGATACACAACGGCAGATCAGTGTGGGTTACCTACCCTTGCGTCGTCCCCTTGGGAATTCACCTACGGTTTGAGAGTCGGTTCGCTCTAAACCAACACCTTTTGCTCTTATTATTTTAGGACTCTGACCTGATTGGTGAAAGAAGACTTATTATACTTTCTTTTGGTGATCACAACAGTTTAAGCCTGCCTAAGAACTGCTCTGCCATGCAAAGCAAAAGACGAGACTTCACGGACACCCTCGCGTTCACCCAATCACCTGTTTGTGCAGCACAGTTATCAAGAGGAGGATTGTCATGACAACAGCAGACCCACACTACCCAACATGCACCTCAATCCATGCACCACGGCTTCCCACACAAAGACTGACATCACAGCTGTGCATGCACGATGAGCAGTGTATAAGCACTGGGAGAGTACACGTAGAAATCATGTCATGTTGAGAAGAGCAAAAACAAATCTGCAGAACAGAGAAACTCACTGACGAGGCACGTGGCTTCTTTTACATTAACACACGGATCAGAACAAAATGTGCCACAATCTCTGAGTGAGAGAGTTAATTTATCACAAATGGTGTTAATGAAATAAAACGAAAGCTGTCGACGAGCCGCTGACTGGCCTTGACCACAGATGTCAAAGCCTTCACAGCACACGGCAAAGATGAGCAGAGAAAGAAGTGCACAAAGGATGAATACAGTTGATAGTGGGTGGAATTAATCCAGAGTACAGATGAGTTTTGCATGGCTCATGGTGGATAAAGAAATGATCCAGGAATAAATCTGTGGAGCATGTGATCGCTGACTTATTTCTAAAACATACTTATCCATACTCATAACATTCCAAGTTATTTATCTTCAGTTTCAGTCTGATTATCATACTCACCACATTCAGTGACGTCAGCTATTAAGATTTCTGTTCATACTCTGAATTCATTACAGACATTGGTCTATGTGTCATTTCAAATATAAAATTTAGCTGCAATCAGATTCAAGTATCTTAAATCCAAAATCCAAGCTCCCATGCGAACAACATTTTGTACCTGGGGCAACGGTACTGAGAGCTGAATCTAAACTGTAAAAATATATCATTTTTATATATATAATATGATATAATAAATAGCAGGTCAGGGGGACGTCAGCTGAGTAGGTGGTCCTTCATATGTGGCCCAGGACACATTTGTTTTCACACAGCAGTAAGTATGTGGTCACGTGTCCCAGACCACCTCGGAATGTAGTTTTAGTAATCGGATATCAGGATGCATTTGCGTGTATTCACACCTGTACTTAGAGCTGACCACAGATTCTGCGAGTTCTCCTAAAACAAATATCGCCAAGTCTGTCAAATAAGATTCTGTGGTGAATAGTGTAAAATTTGAATTTAAAGTTAACTAAGAAAAGTGAAACGGAACAAAAATATGAAGAAAAAGACGAAGTGAGAAATGGTGAGAAAAGCTAAAACTACAAATATAAATACTGGCAATATGTTTCTAACGGTCATACCTTTCTGGATATGATGGAAAACAAACGTCTATTCAACATCTAGTGGATCAAGACCAGTAGTTGTAAATCTGAAATACAGGGACTTCTCTCTCATTTATGGTTCCAATAGTTCTAGTATTTAGAGGTTGATCAGACATGACACTGCTCAACCTGAGTTTATGTAGTAACAGTGCATATATACCACAAAGTATTCAACATGCAGAATTCAAGGGTTATAAATATTCTATTGTGGTGTAATCGCACGTTTTCTAGACTGTGAGGGTACATGAAGGTTTTATAAGTACTGAATATTCCTAGTTATGTCTCTATAAATGAAACATGAGCAATTCCCTTGGACTGGTTGACGATTTGGAGTAATAAAAATCTTTTTATAAATCTTTAAGACATGATAGTCCAGCGATGATACGTGCCAAATTTGGAGTTCACTGAAAAAAAGCCATGCATGGGAGGATTCCCCAGTGAGAAATTTAAAACTCCATAAAATGTCCCATTTTCCTCAGAGACAAAAACAGCCCCAAATAAGGGCATAAGGTTTTGCTTATGGGACGACTCTGTGTCTCCTAAACCATTCTTCAACTCTTTCTCTTACTGCCCATTACTCAGCCTTTCAATCTGCCCAGATTGTAATTCCCCTTTGCTATTAGGTCTTTCATCAAAGAGCTCCATTCAGACGGCGGGAACAAAGGGGATGGAGGTGACCACTCCGGGCTTCAGTCACTCCATGGCACAGGGACCGGCCCCCTCCAAAATGGTCGACAGGGCCTCTTGAGCTCGTGACAAAAGTGCTTTTGACAAGGGGTGAACTGTGTTGGATATAAAAAGATGTAGCGGGCAGCAAACTTATTCATCAAGAGGTGAAAGGCGTCGGTCACGGAATGACCCAGAGGAGGATGGTGGTATTTAAAACGCCAGACAAACCGAGGGAGACAAAATGAGAGAGAATCCTTTCCCGATGAATGATGATAAAGAAAGAGATTGCTTTGAGAATGGTGAGAAATGATGGCTTTATGACCATGAGCCAGCAGTATGACAAAAGCAGCTGAGTGTAGACGGAGCATGTAGTTGCATTAGTGAACACTGAGCAGAGTAAAACAAGTTAAGAGCAGGAAGAGACGTCAGCGCACTTTAAACCCACAGCACCGACGTGAGAAATCCACAGAATATTAACAGACCAAGTCGCAGCTACACATGCACACACACACCTACTATCCCCTCACCTTTGCGATCAGGTTTGAGATTTCGGTCCACAGGAGGGGGCTGGCAGTCGATGAGTATCGGCCTGCGAGGGGGGGTCTTGGGACTCGAGCGAAACCCCATGTGTGCGGGCGGGGGCACCTGCTTTCCCAGAGAGGAGAACTCCATGGTGCTCGGAGTCATGGGCACATAGTTGGGTTCGTGCGTTGGCTCTGACAAACTGCCCGAGTGATGATGTGACGGCGAGTTGGCACTCATGGGTACGTAGTTCTGGTCGACCTCTTCTGTGGACTGGCTGCCCACTGGCATCATTCCTTTGTTTTTCTGAGGGGGACAAAGCAAAAACACGCGATCGTGAACAAAATAAGACACAGCTTTCCAATTTCAAAGGCTGTATTGTAGTGTGGATGGGCAAGAACAGAGAGTGTTTAAAAACAACAGGCTACCAGCTCAAGTAAGACTTAGCGGGATTTTGTATTCTGCTGAACCTACAGGATCAACAAAATCCAACAAGTAAACTGAAACAATCCTCAGAGCAGCTGATTGAACTCAGGTTTTAAGTTTTCTTTAGTCTTTGTCGATTTCAAGTAGCAGGACAAAAAGTATAAAAACTTCAGTATTCAGTAAATTTCAGTATAAAAACTGCTGAATCTGGTCCATCATCCTGGATGTTTCTACTATCAACAATGAATTGATGGAGCAAGGAGAAAAAAATGCAGCCGTAGAATTGAAAATAGGGTATTGCCAAAAAAAGGTATTGCTGTGCACAACACAGGAAAGGTTCCCCTTTAAGGTGTCAGCCACCTTGTTAAAAGCAGAGCAGAGATCAACAGTATTATGAGCTTATCACTTACGAAGTAGCTGTTGAAGCTTTCATTGAAATCAAACGAGCAGCTTTTTTCGGAGGGGAATGATCGAGGAATGTCGTAGCAGTCCTGGGATCCAAAATCTGCAAAGAAACGCATCATATTACCACATATGCACATTATTGCAATATACTGGAAGTTAATGGGAAGAACAGTGGTAATGATAGTTTTCATTATTTTATCACTTAGCATGATGCCTTCATTTCGAGGTAAAATATGTTGTATCATGACAAAGAGTCATTTTTTTAGTGGCACAGAGTGAAGGGCTCTAATGTCAGGTACATTACTGGTGTTTTTGGAACTCATTATACACTGATGCAGTCACTAATGCATTTCACTTACAGCCTCAAGAACCACAGCAGCGCTAGAAAGAGCATGTGTACGGCAAATGTAAGTGTCGGCTGAGGAAGACTGAGTGGGTGAGACCATGACGGGGAATAATTACTGAGACATGTCCTCTTCCAAACAACAACAAATCCACACAAATATGCTTCAAATGGATCAGATGAAATGAAGTGAACCTACGCTTCACAGGGAATTTTAATCGAGGTTCCTCTAACACCTCTGGACACCCTGGTCATCAACATGCAGAGTGGAGATCAATCCTTCCACCCAGTCTCATGTTCAGAGGAATATTCAACGCAGCCTTAACCCCATTCAGCGTGAAATCAAACCACTCAGCATCAGGTGAACCTTAGATATTCACTATGTGTGCAATGGTTGCTAGTTTAAAAGTTTTTATAAGTGTTGAGCACAGGTAAGACTGAGAACTGAGTTTCACCAGAGACTTGCAATCATCTTGCCACAAATTTTTCTGTAATGACATTTGTCACCACAAGAGGGAAAGCTAATGGGGGAACATACTATTTTATGTATTATGCATTGATTTAAGATTTGTGCTATTTAGGGTTAACTTTATTACTTTCTAATTTTAAACAACTGCTGTGATAAAAGTAATCTATCTTCAATCTAGATCTTCTCAAGTTTGGATATGACTGATATTCATACTCCTCTCCTGGGCCCCTTTAACACAGCCTGGTCAAGGTGGGAATGTTGTACGTCTCGTAATTCTGTATAAAAAGTGCAAAAACAGAATGGAGGTACATTGTTCCACCTTTAAGCTGACAGTGGAGGAGGTCACAGAACCAGAACATCTGCATAAACAAGCCGGCATAGAGGGACACAACCGATGCTGTTGTGTTACACATTATGCCCCCAATTCCGGAACATGGCTTGTTGGGCATGTGTTCTAAAAGAAACCCCACAAAATGGCAGTTTGTATGGTTCAGTGTAAAAAAGCAAATGTGGCATCGCAAGCATCCTTCTTAAGAAGAATAAAAAGTAAATAAAAACATAGTGGAGGTGATGATGCTGGGGAGACAACGCTGTTATTCATGTCTCACAACAATAAAAGCACTACTGATAAACCAACTACTGCTAGTAAAGCTATCTGTGGCAAGTGAAGACTTATGAAGATAACCCATCTTGCTTGCTTTTAAATGTTAAATCTTAGTATTGTGTACACATGACCAGAAATGCTGCACAAACCATCGCCAAGTTTCCTTTATCATCAGACCCTGAAGGCATCTGCTTAAAACTGTCAGCTCTGTGTTAAGATCTGATAAGCTTTTGACAATTTGAATAGATTGTGAACAAAACAGAAGACCAAAGGTGAAAACCAGGATTGCAGCTGGAAGAAAACATGCCAAGAGCTCCGGTGATCTCGTATCATCCATCAAAAGAAAATGAAAAGGGTGAACGCCGACTAGTCAGCTCTGCAAAAGCCTCACAGGGCAGTTTATAGTGTAGATGAAAAATATCGCTGCACAAATAAGGTCAAGACTTTAGAGAGGAAAGCGGCTGTGTGATTGTACGATTGTTATATTGGAGGATAATCAAGCATATATTCTTTTGTCATAGTTTTCCAAAGCAAATGAGATTTCTACTCCCAAAAAAAATCTCTACCGACACAAACCTTTGCGGAGGCGTGAACTGTCCACAGTGCCAATAGTGTTGCTGCGTAAGGTCTTATTCCCAGCGCTAGTAGGCACACAGTAGTTCCCATCAGTCTCTGAGGCTGAGCGGGGCACACAGTAGGTGTCCGTGGGTGAGCGCTCAGCAGGGGGGGGTGGGGGTCCTGAGATGGAACTGAGCGAAGGCTTGGGTGGTCTTGGAGGGGGGACTACATCTCCCCCACCCTCTGAGCCTCCAACACCTGTCGACACTGACAACGTGCGGGGCACCTGGTAGGTACAGTTTGCACCAGGTGTGGGTGGAATATCATAACTAATGGAAAGGTTGCGCAACTGTGACTCCATCGAGGGCTTCCTCGAAGGTGTGTTGAAGACGTAAAGCTCCGAGGCATCCCCGCCGTCTGGGTGGGCTGGAGGCGAGGAGGCTGACTTAGGGAGCACAACGTTGTCTTGCGAGTAGCTGCGAGGGAGGTGGTAAAGGCCGGCGTCGGTCGAGAGCGAGGCACCGCGTGATGGGGGAGAGTCGTAGATGGGAGAGGTGGAGGCAGGGGTCGGGTGCTGGGGAAAGAAGCCGTTGTGCGAGGTGTGTTTAGATGAGGAGGTGGAGGACGTAGGCGTGCGGTGAGAGGGGAGGTTGTCATTCAGGTCTGTCTCTGAAGAGGTAGACTTGGAACACTCAGCATGGGCTCTGAAAGAAAACAGAGACCAGAGAATCAAATATCCACAAGAAACATGATGATTTAGGCTAAATCCATACAACTGCGTTTCAAACTATAACAATCTCTGTCCGTTTTAGCTCTGTATCAGTTTGAATCCCTGTTCATACTAACACGCCTGTAAACGCTTATCATGTGACCACTCACATAAACTGGGCATGCACACGCGTTTGCCAGTGTACGCGGGAATTGTCAGATTGTTCTAACTATTAGCTTGTCTCCTATGCATGCAAGGAGTAAAATGCTGAATTTAACGGCACAACAACTGTTAGCAAAGACAACAGGGTCAGCAACGCTTGTAATTAATTATCCATGTTGCAGTTTGTTTTCTTCCAGAAAAGGGTTATGTGATAAGAACCTGACAGATCAGCGAAGGCTACGCTGAGACTGAAATCACCCAGTCACCCAGTGGCTGTGGGTGTCTACGTCACTGTTTCCATACATCTCTGTTTCAGACTAATACAGAGCGACAGGAGTAGTGTGGACGCCAGGCGCATCCGAAGCAGAGTTAATGCACTTTACAATGAAGACGTAGAGAAGTTCAGATATTCACACAGTCATGGTCAAACTTCACGGCTGTTTGCAAGCCATCGTTAATCGTCTAAAGGGACATTCAGACATTTCTTATCACTGATCTTTGGCATTTCTTCACAAACAAGCAACTCTTTTTGGGTAAAGTGGACGAGTCATTGGCAGTTAGGTCATTTCTGGACATGCAGGCAGTGGCAGAATCAATACAAGGATACTGTAAGTAATGTAAAAGTAAAATGGAAAGTAGTAGCTAAAGTTTGAAACCCCCTCAAATGATCACTAATAATCATCTGCTAAATCCATGTAAGTCAATAGTAGAGCGTATGAAGTGATCTTTTTATATAAACACATGAAGCACAGCACACAAGCAAGCAGTTCCAGCTGGACGGCTGGCCACTCACAGACAAGCCTGTGGAGGAAGAGTCTTGCTCTCACACTCCTCCAGGAGCAAATACTCCTGGTCTCCCTCCAATGGAGAGTGAAGCAGCACTGAGCTACACACACCACACAGCAGAGACAAGGACAAGAGTGGCAGTACAGATGAAACGCACAACGAGAACAAATGGGCTGAAAAAATGTACAGAGAGAAGCTTATATCACAGAAGAGCATTGCAGCAAAATGAATGTGGAGAATTATACATAAAATATGCATTATGTAGGGTTATATACAGAAACACACACTCACCTGTTGGGTTCAGGCTTTTTACTCTCACAGTTGACGAGCCACAGATAATCCTGAGGCTCCTCTGAACTGGACTGAGAGTCCAGGTGCCGCACACTGACCGGCTGGTAAGGAGGCGGCACGTTGGTCAGTATAGCTGCTTGACCGACAATGTGACCCAATGATGGATGTGGGGGCGTGTCCACTACCAGGCCTCCGATGGCTGACTGGTGAGCAGCTTTTGCAGCTTCTGGAGAACAGACACAAGAAGGCACATGATTACCTCACACTAAATTGACTGTTTAGTGTTTTCTTCTTTTGAATATCAGGAATGGGAGTGTATAGTGCGATTTGGCAAAAAAAAAATGATTGAGGACATTGTTTAAATTATAATGTATTAACTGAATTGATCATAAATAATGAGACAATATTAGAATCTGTCAGACTGCGCTCAGCACACATCAGTGAATGACTGATCAGGATTAGACACACACACTGTGTTGTAGTAACAAATCAGGGCAACGCAAAGCACATATTTGATTATCAATAGCCAGACATTCACTTTACGTGAAGTTGAAGTTAGAGCCAGTCAGTTTCAGCTGGACTTCAATTAAATATATAAATCCAGAGGACTAACTTTACTGGAATCTTCTTCTTTTTTAGACTTCTTAGATTTACTACCTTTGTGTTGATCTTAATTATATTGTGGTGTAAGGTTATGAACACATTCCACCTTTTTTAATTCTACTATTCCAATGTGTTTGTTACATATGACTCCTGAACCCTGAGTCCAAACAAGTGAGGTTCTGCTACTTCTATTTGCCCAAGGCCAGAGAGACAGTGCAGTTGATATTAAAGAAGGAAAGTAAACAAACAAACAAGCAAACAAAATGGTGAAAACACTGTGAGAGTAAACCCAGACCCAAGCTGTTTCCTAGCAACCCGATGTCTGCAGTCAGTGGCAGCATTTCTGATTGACACTCCATCAACTTTACATCTCTGTAATGTCCGAAATTGGGTCGCTGGAGTGTGTAGTTACACACTGATGAAGCAGCTACTTGACAGATCTCCGATTTCTCTCTGGAACAGCTCCCCATATTCTGTTTATTTAATTCAACCCCTCAATCAAAGCAGTGAGTCGGCAGCTATAACACAGGGTTTCCCATTTCAGCTGATCCATGAAGCCACAACAACCTCTAACCTCACTGAGGCAGATTTACTGAGAGAAATAAAAACCTTTAAACAGTCTGGCTTGAGGTGAAGGTTCTGATGCATGTGTGACAAAATTCCCTAAACAACACTTGCACCTGGCAAACTCTGAGTTTACACAAAAACAACATCATGATGAAGTACTTTCATCATTCTTTGCACTCAAAACTTCTCTTATTAGTTAACAGTCTGAATACTGCGTTTGCCTTCGAAACCCACACACTCTTTCTCAGACAGCGTTTCCTCAAGGTCTCTGCTTGGTCACACCAGATATCAGAGTCCTTTCCAAACCCTTCTGCTGCTGCTCGGCCCAACTGTTGCACTGCAGTCAGACCAAAGATGGCCGGTGCGTATGCCGAGTGAAATATATCTATGCCTAGTGAAATATCTGTCTCCCTTTTCACAGTTCTCCTCCCACTCTTTAACTGTTGTGCTTTTATCCAGCACAAGGTCCCATATTTCTCTTCTTTTCGGTCAATATCTCTGTCTCTACGTGCATCGCTTGCTCCTCTCTCCTCTGTTATCGTCTTCCCTTTTCCCTCCATTTCTTGGTTAAAGGTTAAAAGCTGATTCATACAGGAAAAGGGGAAATCCCCTCTGCTCATACGCACATTTATATATACCTCCTACACTCTCTCTGAGCCTTCGAATCCAAGCCCACCTAATGTTCATTCCTCTAATATCTGCAGTGTAGCGTGGCCGCACACAACAGAAGAGTGGGAGCTGGGTCTCACATGCAGAGAAGTGTAAGTGGCCACGAAAGGGAAAACCAAGGACATTCTTTTGTTAGAGGAACTGCGAGGGAGCCTATCTGCAGAGATGTTTGTCTTTAGACATAGTTTCTCCTTGAATAACCACACTATTTGTTTTACATCAGGCCTTTATCAGCTATTTTCAAATATTCTGTAGCAGAAGTGCCACGAGTGTTACTATCAGAGTTGCCCTGCAACACGAGCTGCGTTTGTGAGGCGGAGGCATTGTCACAATACCGTGAGAGAACGACCTTCAAGCAGAATAATTGGTGTCTCATTTGCCAGGTTTAAAAAGTACATTCTTCATCTAAAATAATCTCGGTGTTGTGATATGCCAGACGGTGAATTAGTGCAACTTCTAAGCCAATTGTTGTCACACTAAAATGCTTACACATTTAGATGACAAGAGGGAGAAAGAGGACCAGAACTGAGATGTAAATGGTGCAGCTTACATTTAGGCTCAAAGACGGAGAGGGAGACGAGAGACAAGAGGGAAAGAACGGAGGAGAGAGGCAGTGAGGCCTACAGGCACACAGTTCTTTGACTATCCAGTGCTAGGAACTGGAGTAATATGAGCTTCGACACAACACATGGATCAACACATGGACCATTAGACCTTGGCTGAGAAATATGCTGAATAGTGGCCTTCCTGGCACATTTTGCTGCTTCATCTAACTCTTTCAAAGAGAAGGAAGGTAGATATATGAGAGGCACAACAGTCAAAAGGGAGACCAGTCAAATGTACAGTGGTGAGCCAGCGAGCTAATATTGTTTTAGTTTAATCCTAACTAAATATGTGATCACTGCTGGTGATGAGAAATCAGCCTGATTTAAAACTACTAAATTATTTCTGGTTGTCTGTGAATTAAGTTTGGCTTTTGAAACACTACACATAGCTGTCACAGTGGCTAGATGCAAAAGGAACGTTCAATACTGAGGTGCGTCTGACTTTCTAAAGCCTATTCTTACCGTCATCGGTTGGGTTAAAACCACAGATGTCGCAGATGCAGCAAACCCACTTATTCATCTCGTCTTCGGTGTCAGCCACCAGGTAGAAGACACGGTCGATGGTCTTGATGTCGAATATGAAGCTGTGCTCCAAGTCCTTCTTTTTGAACGACAGCCCAGCATCCACCTGAGGGATCAACCGACAGGGGTTAGCTTCTATTTACAGCCAAACAATGAAAGCTCCCTGAGTGTAAAAGTTGCATCTCAAAAACCTCAGAGCAAGTTAAAAATACAGCATTTGTAGCGAGTATTCTTTGAAGACCTGGCAGGTTTTTTGAAATGTGGTTTTTATGTATTTATAAACAAAAAAAGGCTGCTTCTACTGGACTTTCTTACGAATTATCAATTGTATATGTGGAGCTGAGCCCTTCACTTTGGAGGCTGGTTGTAATGACGAACCATACCTGCTCGCACAAGTTGAGATCAATCACGCGGATGGGCTTCTTGGCATGGTCATTCTTGTAGTACTCCAACACATCTGGGTCGCCGGTCAGACGGCCACTGCGAAGTACAAACCACCGCTTCTTCCATGCCTGCAGGGTGAGCACAGAAATGGGGGCAAAAGTCACATGGGTGTTCTCACAATGACTGCTCCATTCCCAACTGACCACAGGCTGGCCAAATGCTTTATTTTTCTAGTTTAGCCAATGTGTCCTAGCGTAGCTGGTTTCTGTGTGTGTGCATTCTCCACCAGCTGCACTGCCCGCACTGAAGAATAATGGGGGCCAGAGGGGAAAAGGCCTGCAACCAGAAATATGTGCCTGGGATAACCAGAACAAAAGCCACATAGTTTGGTTTAGCACCCAGAATGGAGTGAATAACTAAATCTATAAGGAGAAACAGGCAATTAGGTCATTTCTGTTAAATGGGATTTGTTGCCAGTGAGAAGAAGACATGGCTGTTTAAAGTCAGGCATAGCAGATAGATAAAAGCGACATAAGCATATAAAATGTATGACTTCCACTCAGTGTACATAAATAAAGGACAGTTTAGTAATAAAATCCTTAAGTGACAGTACATTAAAAGTATTAAAGTGAAAGACGAGACCAGTCAATGCTGTTCTTATCTGGGATAATTTAATAAATCAGTAATGGATTATTGAGACCACACTTACGAAACGTCCCAAACGTCACCCTGTGTCACTGTTTACTTAAAGAATATTGCTTCAAAACCTGTTTACATATCATGCATGGTTGTCATATGGAGTTGCTGTTTCAAAGATAAAAAGGTCAGTGAGAGGGGAGAGGCCTTCAAAATAAATACAAAACCAGAAGCCAAATAATTTTAGCAGCACACTGACACTGTACCCCTGCTCGTATTATGATGTTTGTAGTTTTATTTTAGAGAACTTATCTAACACTGACTTATTTAAATACGGCTTAAGGAGGTCACAGAGTTTTGATTTTCCTGAGTCATGGCTCAATATAAGGCCTTCACAAAATAAGAGCATGACTTGTCTGAGAGATCACTAGATGTTGTGGTGAGGTAAGGATATTTATCCAAAAGTGTTTCACTTCCTCCTGTTGCCCAAGCAAGGGCAACTGTGTCAGGACACTTTGTACAAGTTTCAACAACCAGAGAGTGTCGCACTAAAAAACACGAACAGCGAAATAAGATGATCGGCCAAAGAGCAGAAACTTTCCAAGTGCTGTTTGAAATGATAGATGAGACCCAGTGAACAAACAACCGCTTCAGAGATCAGATGGATCGGTCAGCATACCAACAGAGTGAGAGGAATGCAAACTAAAGCTTTGCTGTTGTTGTTTTGGGAATAGGGTTTGAATGTATTAACAATGCTGTGGGCTTGGAGCTTTTTTGTTTTTTATCCCTTAGCTGTTTTTCAATCCACAGGGTGTCCTTTGTTAGTGGGCCAGGTCCCGGACCGAGACAGCGTGAAGAGCATCAGACCTTTTCCTCCGAAAACAGGATGAAGAAACAAGCAGCCCTGCAAGGCCCTGGATTTTAGACTGCACCCACAGACATACAAAAAACTACAAGGACAAAAGCACCAAAGTATTTGATAACACACAGAGTTTCCTACAAAAAGGCTCAAAACATCAGTCACACCTCGAACTATGCACACACATGTTTCACACGGTGTGGTTCAAAAGGCCTGCATTATATAATCACTCCCACATCAGTCCAAATGAGCCGCTTAAATACCAAATTTAACCGTAAAGGCTGAAGTGAATGAGCAGAGACAACACTGATGTATCTGTGCTGGCTGGATAAAGACAGTGGGTGTGGAGAGGGGATCTCTCTCTCTCTCTCTCTCTCTCTCTCTCTCTCTCTCTCTCTTCTCCTCTCTCTCCTCTCTTCTCTCTCTCTCTCTCTCTCTCTCTCTCTCTCTCTCTCTCTCTCTCTCTCTCTCTCTCTCTCTCTCTCTCTCACATGACAAAGCAATCCTGGGTCAAGTTACCCTGTGGGGAACAGAAGGACCAAGAGCTTGGGTTACAGCAAGGCCAGGCCCGCCCAGGGTGAGTGTTGACAACTGTGTGTTGTGTACACTCAAGACAGAGGAAAGTGAGACCTGTTTAACAGAACGGCTCAATAGTCATGGAGATGAGCTCCTTTGGAAATTCAGAAGACAACAGGTCACTTACAGTTAAAAGAAAATGAGTAACGCAACGTGTGCATGTCCAAAAACATGCAGCCAAAAAGAGAACCACAAAATGCTGATCGTGGCCAATGAATGTAATGTTATGTTTTTGTCGACTTTCATCAAGTCATCATGACCGAGCAGACCAAGGCAATATATGCAGTAATCACAAACACATTGAAAACACATGTGGCTGTGAGCAGTGTCTGCACAATCAAAAACTGAACAGCACTTCCCAAAACTGATGCCCTGACACCGCTGTATGAATACTGTTTGAAAAACACTGTATAATAATCACATTAATTATGCAAAAGGGAAGCAAGCATCATGTATTATGCCTCCAAGAAACAATAAATATAGCAAATAGACAAAAAGACAAAATAAATATGGATGTAATGTATAAAAGATGCACATTTACATTGAAACCTAAAAGATGTAAAAGAATACCACACAGGGTTTGAGAAGTAAACATATCTCTCACTTCATTTACCAAACACAAAAGTCTTTGTTTGACTATGCAGGATACAAACAAGTCAATGAAAGGATCCAGACTATGCCATTATAAGTAGTAAATTATTCATTTAATGAATTTTATTAAAATGTCAGTAGTAAAAGTGTTTGTTTATGCTGTATGCTAATATTATTGACATGACTTGACTTAACATGCATGACCAAACATCTTGGTCACTGAACTACAAGCAGTTCACAAACACACACACAAACATACACATAAACACACAAGCAATGACCTTAGATCAGATAAGATGGTCGGTTCTGTTGGTTCTCAGCTTTCTGAATGCAATATCCAGCAGCAAAGTAGAGTGATTCTTAGATTATTATTGAATTATTCTATACACATCAGAAAATTCCCCTTAAAGGAGGGCACAGAATGTGAACAGACAAGGTATACCGTATATATATATCTTTCATTTAAACAAACCTTAATCTCATTTTTAAGCAGTGGTTTGCGATTCCACAAGAGATTCTGCACCTGCTGCTACATTAGCATGGTTACACTACTAGCTCGAGGATGACAAGCTGTGTAGTAGCTGGAACATCTCTCCACCATCTGTGGGCAGTCACATTCACACAGATTTCCTCGTGCACATTTGCTCTGTTTTCTGCCACTGATTTGTTCCCAACACTCAGCACCAGACACTTGCATAAAAACAAGCATTTATATAGTAAAAAGCTAATGAAAACACTGTTCAAATAAGAGATGAAATCCTAATATGTAGGCGCCATCATACCTACGAATTTAGTCTCAACTACATTTATACACACACAAGATGCAAGGTAAGCGGGAGAAATCAGAACACAATTGGAGAGCACATTTACACACACTACATCTACCCTGTTACATTGACACCCAGCTGTAGTCAGTTAACAGATTACTTTACTACCTCTTACGTATTTTTTAAGATACTATTGTTTTTTACCATGAAAAAAACGGCATGCATCCATGCTTTTATGAAAGACCAGGCCAAGAAATCTTCTCTAAACTACAATACTTAAACTAGGTTACTAGTTTACATGGCCTTACAAGACCCTGCATCACTGAGAATGATTAGGCTGACAGAAAAAACATCAACAACACCAATGTCCATCAAAACAGCCTTACTCAAAAGCTTTTCCACACATTGTTGTTTTAAGTGCATGTAAAAACATTTGATATCAACATGACGGATATCAAACACACCAGAGTACTTTCAAACCCATGCCACATACACACATTTGGCCAGTATGACAACATGATCTTTGCCACACACCAGTACATACCTCCTGCCAAGGCTTACAGAGAAGACGATGTCACCTCTGGTCCTGCTTTTACTATCAAATAATCCATTGTAGCCAGCGTGGAATAGAAGGTTAACCCTAAAAAGTCAACGCCAGATAGCAGTGTCAACAACTGGCAGATAAAGATGCATCCATTTCTGCTTTCCTTAATACACCAACAGATTTGGAGCCGCTTATCTTATCCAACAATCAAAGCCCACTTCAGTTTGTGGGAGTCTAGTGTTCACTGCCCCACAGTTAGGAATGGGACGGCATGGGACGATACTGGACTGGGTTGGGGAGGGCTCCTCTGGCATGGCAGCTGTCCCCGCCAACCCCTTTCTCTCCCCCTCCCCCCACTTCCTGGTGTCCCAGTGTCTTCTGATAGGGTCAGACACAGGAAGGGACCCAATATTCGCCCGTGGGGGACGGACAGAGATGGTATTGAGGGTCTGACTGAGATTATGATAGGGGAAGGGGAGGGTGGGAGGTTTGGGACAAGATGCCAACTGAGTGGAGTCACACTGCCGTCAGAGGCCTCGAGATCCAACATCACTGGATCATGACAAAGGCTAAAGGTCTTATCCAACTCAACCAGGAACAAAAGGTCTCATCCTACTCAGCCAAAGGCAAAAGGTCCCATCCAACGCTCAACATGAAAGAGAATACATGTAGTAAAAAAGTTAGTAACATTAAGTGTCAAACTATTTCTTTTAGACTGGAATCAACAGAAACAGTATTCCAAAAGTCAAAGTCTGTGCACCCTTTAGTCCTTTATTGTTATTTCTGTTGTGCCACTAATCATTCTTTTTGGTAATCATTTATCAACGGCTTTGCTTTGTCTATGGACAAAAGCCACGAAAGTACAGTCACGAGCTCAAAACAAAGCCCAAACTCAGACGATGCAGGAAACCTGTCCGCAATATTAACATGTGACAACGAATCATGAGGATGGAAAGAGATAACGTTCGAAAAGACATGGCACCGAGGTCAAGGAATAACAAGAAATTAATTGTATTGTAATCTTTGTCATGAAATTACCTCTATCAGCACATGAGATTTTGGTCTTATCAAACAGCCCCATAACGATGTGTTAATATGCCTCGGCATTCAAATATCAGACATTAGAAAAGTCCTGCTTGGCACTACATCATCACTAAAATATACAGTATACTGGCGGAAGTAAAGAAATGAAAGAAACAATATGGAATCACACTTTGAATAAAAATGACAGTGAGATTTGACCAAGCATACAATGGAATAGGCTCCATGTTTTGGTATGCAGCTGATAAGACACCACATCAGCCTCCTACAACAGGAATTAGTCTAATTCATTCGTTAAATACATGAAACTAGTTGCAAGTGAAGCATCCTGCCAATGCCACCACTTAAGCTCCGCCTACTCCAGTTTTATTGCGCTTAAAAGGCTAATTGTGCTCCATGGTTTAGATAGCTTAATGCAGCTTAAAAAGCCTTTAAGTGCTCTAATTGCTAATGTGAATTTGCTCTCATCACAGGCTGTTAAACTGCATAATTAAACTCCTCCTCTATATCTCTAATGGTAAATGGTACAGAGACATAGGGGGTTATGTATTCCTGCAGCAGCAGCAGTTGGGAAATCACACAAGACTGTCTCATCAGGACATGGTATTGGACAATATGTGAATAGTGGCATTAGAGATTTTTAAACACTAATGCAGCAGCAAACAAATATGTCCTATGTAAAGATATAGTGGGGTGAGTTCGGTCCAGACCTGGCCCTTTGTTGCATGTTTTCCCTTCTCTCCCCATTTCATACGTATGTTGTCCTTTCAATTAAGACAGATGATTCTTTCAGTGTTCATCATTCAGTAGGTTTCTAGTGGGAGTTGAATTGCAGCCGTTTCCTGTTGAAAACCATCGTGTCTCTCACTCTCTTGAGCAGATACAGGACATCGGAAGAGGCTGCTTTTGAATGTTCAAGTATTTTCTATTGTGTCATGGCTTGACTAAGTGAGAAATTACACATATCAGCCACAAGATTAAAACATTTTAAATGCTGAGGGGGATGAGTGATAAATCTCAGATATTTAGTTTTATGGATTTTACCTGTGTCAATAAACTACATTAGATTTCTGTTTATATTATCAGCTGGGCTCTCTCCAGCTCAGTTACGTGCTAGCGTTAGCTTAGCTCACACACTCTGGATGCAGAGTTAGCACTAAGCAGCATGCGAGTGGCCGGGCCATCTGTCCTATCTGAGTGGGATGTGGGTAAATGACCTGCAACCCAGCTGCACTGACTCATCCTGACTAGGACAGCTTCTCTGTTTGTTCCTCAGAAAAACACAGCGATGGGGACGGAGCGAGGGAGCGACGGGGCGCAGGATGAGCACAGGGTGAAGACGGGGGAGAGAAGGTCAAGATTTTTGGTGATAACAGAACAAATTAGTATGTGCTATCATTGCATCTGCCAGAAATCCACACCAGACATGGCCACGCAGAAACCAGACCACCTTTTGTGGACAGTGGATATGACAAGAAGAAAAAAAATACTCGCACAGTGTATCTCACACAAGCAGGATATTAAACACACAATAGATTCCAGAGTTCCAGTATTGATCTGTTTACTTTGCAGGGCAGTCTCATTAGAGGGAATGAGGTCACATTGAGGGAGGTGAGAAAAATGTAAATAAATCAGGTGTTATCTTACTCAGCTTCCATGTGGAAGAGCATACATGAATTTCATTACTTACCGCTATATTAGAAAATATTTCCCTTTTATTTGATTTCCTGTAATAGCTCCTTAATAAATACTAGTTTTCTAATGACAATATCTAGGAAGAATCTGGAAACATCCCATGATTCAGGAAGAGTCAATGAAAGGTTACACTAAAGCAACACCAAAACAGTAACAGTAATTTTTTGTTTAAAATCATGAATGACACGACTACATCACTATATCTCTTCCTTTGCACTGTCAGATTCTAGCAATCATGTGTCATGGAGGGACATACTGTGGGTGTTTGGAGAAACAAAAATAGGGAGTGAATTTCAGAGAGTGCATTTGACATTTTCAGCTATTTGGGCAAATATTTGGAATATCAAATGGCTGCATCTGCTGACGCAGAAACGCAACGAACCTACAAAACAATTCCATGACACTGCAGTCTGACACAAATGCATTAAACAAATATGCAATCTTGCCGACCACAGTGCTTCCCTAAGCCTCACTATCAGGGCCCTACGACTGCGCTGAACAAAGACTGTTCTAAGAGAGAAGTGTCGAGCGCGTCAGAGGTTTTGGCGCTCTTGGCCTTGGTGACGAGGTCTGCAGAAAGAGAAGGAGAGGAGGGACAAAAGCTCCTCTATGCTGAGTGCCGCAAATTGTATAAATCAATCTTTGTTAGCGAGACATGACTGGGATTCTTGCTAAACAGCTATTTTTACTTCCTTGAGCACCAGCGAGGGCAGTTAACGTACAAGTAAGAGTGCGTGTCCTTCGGCTAAGTGAGTGTTCAGCGAGCGTCATCAGCCCTCCGCCTGCTGGAAGGACAAGGGACTTCCATGAAAGATGTGCATGCATGGGGTCCAGCATCGTACACTGTGGTTAATAGTCAGCCAAATTCTACCACCACTCTCTGACTCTGAGGTAAACACTCTTGATTTGTACTGGTGAGATCACCGTCATGTTGTTTGATAAATTCACTGCACGCTCGACCTGACATGAACTATGGCTGGCACAACAGCTGGTAAGCACAAAGGACAAAGTAAATAAGTGTCTGAATACCAGTTCCTCAATAAACTACACCAGCTTTCACCTTAGAAAGATTCCAGGTGTATCCGTGTTTACTTGAGAGAGAGAGAGAGAGAGAGAGAGAGAGAGAGAGAGAGAGAGAGAGATATTCTATGGGCAGCACTTTTTTCTATGAGGGGCAAGGACACTTCGGCGTGCAGTTAGGGAAGACTGGGATCGAGCCGCCAACCTTCTGGTTGGAGGACGACCGCTCTACCCCACAGCCACAGCCGTTTGTGTTATCAATTAGGCGTCTACAGGATTGCTGTACAAATTGTATTGCACTTGTACAGTGACAGTAAAAATGAATGAATCTATTAATATAATCTATTAATATGAATTAATACGAATTCAGTCTGTTTTAGACATAATGCAGAGTGGACTATATTTAGCTTAAAGCAATACAATCATCACGTTACATCTCATTTAGAGTTAAAGTAAACAAACATCCAGTGTCACAACCTTGTAACGGTATCTTTTAACTAATGATGCCTGTGCCATGATCCCACAAACTCCTTCTTAGAAACAAGCAACTGACATTTGCAGCTTAATGTTTTTTCTACTTCTCATGCATTGCATAAAGACTAACCGTCATCACCGAAACTGAGAGTGCACCATAAGGAACAATTATAATTTTAAAAATGACAAATATCACCTTTAAATCTTACGTACGATGATGAATACTTTGTATATCAGTGAATAACAGTGAGCCTACCTTCCAAGCTTGTAGCAGTTAAGTGCTGTTATGAGAGAACAAGCATGTTGTTGTTGTTGTTTATAGTTTTTGCGCCTAAGTTGTGACGTTATCATGTTGCTGTGTGTGTGTGTGTGTGTGTGTGTGTGTGTGTGTGTGTGTGTGTGTGTGTGTGTGTGTGTGTGTGTGTGTGTGTGTGTGTGTGTGTGTGAGGGTCGGCAGTTTGAGATCGCTCCCTCCCCTGACTTCCTGTTCTATGTAATCAGGTTGTCCCAGACCCTCTTAACTGCCACGGCTAAATCAGAGGGGGAGGGACAACGAGAGACCAGAGGGTTTGTGTTTAGTTTACAGAAATGTAGTGGGAGTGCACCCCGACATATTCAACAATTATTACTATTACTATTACCAATTATTCCATCTTTGTAACAGTCTGGCTCTTTTTTATAATCATGACTATCAGTTATTATTCAAATCAATATCCTATTCTAATTTTACCCAATTAAACAAATTAAACATTTGATTGAAAGTAAAATTGAAGATAAACAACCTGTCTCTTTAGTTCTATTGATTTAGACTGATCTTTCACCGTGTTATATCCTAACCAACATTAAAGACATCACATTAAGCAAGTCAAGATGGCTTTAAAACCGGCCTTTTCTCACCTTTCATGTTCCTTTTCCTAATTGAATGAAGCCCAAAGCCCTGTCCCCAGATTACAGCAATGAAATATCCATGTCTTCATTTACATTCAGCTCAAGCTCATAATTATGGACAAATCACTTTCTTTGCATCTCTCTTTCTGGTGTTGCATCTAAAGGCTCCATCCTCTTCCCTGGATGTGAGCCTCCCTCTGCTTCCTGTGGAGACTTTACGATTCTGTTTCCCATCTGCACTCTCAATAGAAACGAGGTCAGAGATGCCACAGCATGGACAGCTTCCTCTACACGGCCGCTTCACAAAAGGTCTCCCTTGGCAGAGCAGTGACCCCAAACACTAATTCTGCAAAGATACCCTGTCTAAGTCAGGAAATATAAGAAGTGTGCCGAGTGCATAAACCCAGATTTTAACCCAATATTGAGGTCCTGCAATTTCTATTCTGCTTTAGAGTCCAGGTTGCAAGTACTCAAACGTTTTTACTAACTTAACAAATGCATTTTGGAGGAATTAATGTGCATTTCATCAAGTTGTGATGTAATATGTATGTTGAACTACTTCTACCTCAACAGGGCTGCAGATAGGAAATAATTATAGAAAAACAACAAGGAAAATCCGAGATGATTTGATGATTTTGTCCACCACTCAATTCCTCAGACATGTCTTTACCACACCTAGGAAACAGTGAAGGATAATAATGAAAAGTTAAAGTGTGTCATACTGTATGATATGAGCAAAATCTCACGTATCAAAATAGATAATTGCATATAATATATACCATGATATGGCACATTATCTGTAAATTTTAACCTGTGAGGTAATATATTTGCAGGTGTAAGTTACAACAGCAGCTTTTATCTCCCATCTCTGAGATTTGTTGTGATAAGGTGCATCAAGGACAGAAGCCTGTTGCAACATCAGACTGTGGTTTGTTTTGAGAACTCGACTGTGCTTTGGCTCTCATCCACAGACTCTCTGTGTGTGTGTCTGTGTGTTGTTTGACATAATTCTTGCATAAGTGGTAAAATAGGTTAGTGGTGTTATTAGTTTGTTGTGGGGACACAGTCTGTTGCATAAGTACATTTTTATGGACTTTCAAAACACCACCATGCCACTGAAGAAGCTCCTTGTTTTGTCTTGGCTGTCCTCCGGTTTGGAATTATCTACTTTCATATAATTTACCTGCTTGCATCAGTGCCATGCGGAAGAATATCCAAAAGACAAAAAGGTATTGCCGTTGACAGCAAAATAAACGCTTCGTTTCGCACAGTCATGTAATACTGTCTTCATACAAACAACCGACAAAGATTATCCACCAAAATAAACCATTTAGTAGGAAATAATATAATAAAAGTATGCTTTCCTAGCACCCATAATAGGAGGGAGGCCAAAGAAAGCAGAGGAAATTAACAAGGAGAAATAGAGTGAGAACAGTGTTAAAGATAGGACCACCCAGACAAACAGACTGAAGTAAGAGCAACATTAGCTTATCTGTGCCTGTGTGTGTGTCCTATTGAACACTTGCACGTCCATCCCAAGAACACCCACAACAACCCAAGAAATTAACTCCCGGGTGTCTCTGAACTTATCAATTATCATTCACATCCACAGCACAGCGCTGCTCCCATGTGAGAGTCAACCTCTTCATTTCATTCCCTCTCCGAGAGAAAAACAAGAACAAAAGCTTTGTTGCACTGAAACATCACATCCTTGCTTTGTGTGCGTCCAACCCATCTTCCCACACAGGTCAGAGACACAACAGTGAGGATCTCAAGTCTTGATTCTTCCACAAGAACCAAAGCTAAAATCCAGAAATCCTCAGAAACAAGACATCAATTTTTGATCATCTGCAAACACTTGGACTGCAGCTAACCCTGCATTAACACAACAAGGCCTCACAAACGACATATGCTCCTAATAACCCATATTCTAGTTTATGTTTTGTATTAAATACCACATGACAGATTATCACAAGGGGCATTTTCACACCCGAAAGTGCAGACTTTTATTTTGAGAACATATACTGTATATATATTTATATCCTTTTTTTACCATATTAAATGAGGTAAAACGGCAGTTTGAAAATGCTGTAGCTGATTATGGACACATTAGATTTTTTATCTTTCATTTAGACTTCAGAGTTGTGAACCTCAATTTAAGAATTTTCTCAAGATATAATTATATAAAATTATCATAAATAATAATCATGTATTATTACAGAACCAGATAGCAAATAATAATTATATAATATTGTTATAATGAGGATCTGTAAAGAAACTGGCGCAGCAATGTGAGCCTGCACCAGCCTCTGTACAGGCAACAAGGCCAAATAAGTTGGCTCCATACCAACAACACAGAACAGTTGTTTTATGCAGCTGGGTTTACGGTGGAGGTAACATTTGTGCATTCCTACTTTGCCAGAAATAAACTGGTGAACCGACATCTGTTGTGTAATGTAAAGACAGTGTGTATGTGTGTGTACAAGTTATAGCTCAGTTTATGTTGAATCATCAGATCAACACCAAGTTTCAGCAGCTGCGTCTACATAAGGAGCTCCTCCTGTGAGTGCATCACTTAGACATCATCCGATATATATATATATATATATATATGTGCGCTCATCATCGGTGTATCGATCCATAAGGAGCAGCTACTCTACGATCAAAACAAGCAAGTTCCCTCCTTTCATCAGCCACACAAACCATCGCTCCCACAGTCGCTGCGCTTTCATGTGCAGCTGTGAAATTCTCACCCAGCCAGGCGCCACCTGACCCTGGCCCTAACAATCTACGGTAACTGTCCAAAGAACACAGACCCTGGTAGTCATACTGCTATCTTTGCAAACAGTGCACACAAAGACCAACATTCAAATGAAAGCACGTCTGAAGGCCGAACAGGTGTTCTTAATTCTCGGTCTGCAGCAGGTGACCTACAACAACAAGACAATGTCACGGTTCTTCAAACTATTTTACGTCTCAAACAAAATAATCAGGCTGAAAACAGAAAAACCACAACCTCCCTGACAGTAGGTCTAAGTTACAGAAGCAGGAGCTGGAAGTACTTAATGATGTTTAAACTAGAAATATGAGCAGACTTCAGCTTTTTCCACAAAACTTTGATGAAAACTATCTGCAGAGGAAATAATGGTGCTTACCAATGTGTGCAACGGCAGGTATTACATTCTCTCAGGTCTTGTTGGAGACGTATTCTCAACCAAATGTGTGGTTCCTCGGACCTATTCCTGACAGTCCAGAACCATGGTCCTGCTGTTAGTCCATTGGCTTAAACAACCGTGCAACTGTGCAACTGCTGTCGTAGCTGCACTGACTCTTTCTCGTTGGGCGGGGACAGGAACTCTCAGTGAAGTAATGATTCCATATCATTCATTAGAGTATCCACAGATAGAGGGAGGAGACAGAGAGAGAGAAGGTGGGGAAGATGTAAGAGAAGAGAGCCTGAGGAAGTGAAGAAGGGATGAAGTAGTTCTGTGCTGCGATTGTCTTGTTATACAACAAGAACGGTTCAATTAAATTTCTGTCAACACCTCCCCAGCCTCTCTTCACAGTGTTCAGGCTTACACTGTGCTCACGGGGTAAAGCATTAACTCAGAGGGAGCAGGTTTAAACATTAACGCAGCTTCACATCATGTATGACTGAGGGAGCACAGAAGTGTCAGTAGTTGCGTTTAATAAAAGGAAACTGTTGAGCACTCGCAGTATTCGCCTTTTCATCAAAACTAAACCCACTACCTCTGACTGTGTTTTCCAGGAAACATGGGGCTTTGTGAAACAGAGAAAAAGAGAGAAAAAACACACACAAGGCAAAAAAACATCCCTTAGTGGAAGTTTCCACTTTGTTAGCGCTTTTTATCTTCCTGGTCATCTGTTCCCCAAACACACTCTGAGCAAAAAGATTTCCTGTTTTGCCTCCTTTTGTCACTGTGGTCGCATTTGGGGGTTTGTCAGATGCTAACTTTAGAATCGCTTCTATATTAACGTCTTACTTTGGCTAATGTCTCACAGTTTGTCCAGAAAACAATGCACCTGGATAGTGATGGTCTCGTCTTTCCTATGCTGCACTAAAACACTTAACATCTTTGCTTTGAGAGGAGAAAGCAGAGAAGGAATCACAGCTGCACCATGAAAACTCAATAACCCAAGTTGATGATTTGCTCACATTATACAGCAGGTGGGTTTTTTTGCAAAATGTTTGACCTCCGTTGCAGGAACAAATCCCTGTTTTGAACCTCTTGGTCTGGTCTGGTCTAAAATAATACTAATGCATGTATACAGTTTGCGTATAGCAGCATTATTCTGGTTCCACTAAAACAACAATCACACACGTCCTTGTTTGCAGCCATCAACCCGTAAACTGTAATAGCATGGAAATCAGTTTTTTCTGAATGAGTGACCAACCCAGAGATAAAAGTAAAAGTTTACAATGATGACAGTTTTTAACTGTTTGTACTGAGCTACTTATTATGCACAGAAAAATAGCTGCAGACAAGCTGGTAAACTGCTTCAGTTGTGTTTAAACATAACATGCATCTCCACGCTGTCAGGTGACAGAACTATACAATAACCACTAAAATAACTAACCATCAGAACAAAGTGGCACCTTATTGCAGAGAAACGATTTCTAGAGAAGATGTAAATATTCTAAGAGAATGAAGTTTGTTTACTATCAGTTTGCTGTGTCAAGATTTCTGGTAGGAATACAACACAAACACACAAGAGCTGTCAGTGCTCTCGCTGGAAGTGGTCGCACACTCATGATGGCTATTTCCTTGCAAGGGCAACGCTGTCTTATTTTTAATGGGACTTAATTCAGAAAAAACAAACTGTACTCAACAACAATATCTCGTTGAGTCACTCCTCGAAACACACTGCCTGATCTTCATTTAGTGCACGTAATCACATGCTCCTTAATAAACATACACTCCTTTGTAAGTATGCAATCAATTTTAAATTGTCAGCAATTTCTATACAATTCACTAAAGGATTTATTGTGCTTTAATTGCTGTGCAATTATTGACGCTCTTGACGAGCCTATTCCCAAAACAACCCCACGATCAAGGTGGCTTTCTGGTTACGTAAGAGTCATGAATCTTCCATCCACACTTTTGCACAAAATATTTCCCATGCTAATGTTGGCAGAATAATCGTTTGATAGTTTACTCCAGCTCTGACCTTCTGCTGCGAGTCACAAAACTAATTAATTGGTTGAAACGGTATTCAAATCATCAAAATAAAAAACGGAAAAAGCTGAGAATAACAAGGTCAGTGGTTATTAAAAACACAAGTCATATCTCTGTACCTGGTTCTGAAGAGTCCAAGCTTTGCCCGGAGCAAAATGTTTTGAGGGAAGCGAGGTAAGCCAGCTGCTGACCAGCCACTGTTGTCGAGCGAGTATGGCCACTTTTCCTGCCTACACTGCTGACTTCCCTCCCCTCCTCTTACTCCGTAAAGTCTGCAACACCCTGCTCCAATAACCCCTGACCCACAGGAAGTAGACACAATGGACTGAAAATAACATACCACCTCCCCTGGCAACAACTGCCCACCCCAACACCCATTTCACGCCGCTTCTTCAGTGCAGCACACCTACAACATGCTGGCTGCAGATAGGTGGGTAGAACCCAAAAATATCAACATTGCAGTGCTCAACATTCTGTGCCCACATGCCAAAAAGTGCACCGTGAATTTTCCAGAGTGGTGTTTGATTCACTCCTGCACATGCGTCAGTCAGTACAAACAGGTCAGTCTACAATAATCCAGACTCCATATAGGAGGTATTTTCTACATGTGAAGTCCTGATAAGAGCTTGCAGTGGCACAGCCTTGCATGTCTCAGTGAAGCACAGGATTTCACACCACAGCAGGTTGTGGGTTGAGCGGCAGACTCGTAACAGTCCTGCTTCTTCCTGCAGGGGGACCACTACATGGTGAGATGGATGACTTCTTGAAATCCTGACCCCAAAAGCATCTGTGGTTGAGTGTGTGGACGTACGCGTGTTTATTTATGTGAGTGTTTGGCTTATTTACTTCATATTAACTTTCTTTAAAAGAAAGTGAAGCTTATAGTTTTTGTATTTAAGGTTTATTTGATTTAACACAATTGAGGATTAACCCCCCCCCCCCAAAAAAAGAGATGATACTAGGTACCATGTTAACTCGTTTAGTCCACTCTGTGTGTGCGTCTAACCTAATCCTTATCCATGCAGTGAGCAGCAGCAGTCTAATCCAATGAGACCAATGAAAATTATTCCAAATCACATTTAGCGGCCAGTGAGAGGTTGCCTTCGACATGATCTAATTAGCCCCTCTCCTGCTAGAGTCCGTCCAGGAGGAAATGCAGAGATAAGGAAATGGACTCTGATACACACTTGTGTGTCGGCAGTGGTGTTGCTTTCAAAGACGTGGTGCCTGGTTACTCAGCAGAACAGAAGATAAAACAAGGTTCAAGTGAAGTTACATTACCAGTTATTCTAGTAAATGAATATTTCAAGCCATTTCATTATTAGGGGAATAAGTGAACGGTGAATTTGCATATTAGAAACACAACATGTTGATTGTTAGTGGGTGAATTAACCGTGTTAGTGTCCTGTTCTATGAGCTGAGCTGTCGAGCATGCCTTGGCTTGTTCCTCAGCCGACTTAATATGACACACCTCCTTTTTCAACCAGTCCCCTGAAACTGGTACACACCTCCACTCTCTATTGTCACATTCAGATGATACTGCTTCACGTTCAGTTGAAAGGGAATGTGCGTGGTGTGAACACATACCTGAGAGGTTGTGTGCTGCGTGTGCGTTCATGTGATTTCCATACAGTGATTCATGTTTAGCGTAGAATGTGTGGAATCCTTCCCACAGATGCAGGCAGCAATGGTGACAACGCAATATCTTTTTTCCAACTAAACTATTATGCAAATGACAAAACCACGTCAGTTTTTTTTTCCCTTTTAAATTACCCTTCTCTTTTGCTGCGTGTCGGCCTCTGTGGGTGTGTGTGTGCATGCCTGTAGATTTGTTCTAAAAGCCTGAAGTCATTCGTACTCAGCTCCCCTGCACTCACATATTTTCTCTAATGCATGCACCTGCAAAGAGGCCAAATGGCAGGTTCTGACCCCACTGTTAACACCATATTTATCCATTAACTGCTTTTCAAGATACATGTATATTCAAATAAACTGCTCTGATCTCATCCCTCTGATTTGACCTTAGGAGACTCAAAACAAAACTAAAAGCAGCCTTCCTTCATGATGACGAGGAGAACAACGTGCAGTTAACAGTTTGATGGAGAGAAGAAAATTCAATACACAAATACTAAAGCAACCTCATATTTTCTTGATTGATAGCACAAGTCTGAGTCTGTACACCCTGCGAATGATAAGAGTTGCATACATAAAGCTACCCTATAAATCTGAGTCTGAATAAGAATAATTTAAATATATTAGTTGTTTGTGAGAGGAGATAGGCAAAGCCAAAATAATAGCCAGCCAAAATTTGCTGTATTGCTTAAGTATCTTTGCCACTTTCTTGTAATTCATTGTTATCGCTCCTCAAGCATGTTGTAAAGCCCATGTTGGCTTGTGGTGGCAGGAGCAAAATCCAGGTCACCAATCAATACCTTTTACCCTGCAGAGTAGGAAACAACATTAAGCTTATAGGACACAGAGAAACAGAGGTTGTGCATCTACTGTTACCAACACGGAACAGGTTCTGTTCCGGTTCTCACACCCACTATGAAATAAAATAAAATACAACAGTATTCCCTAATTCGGTTACCAAAAGGAACCAAGGCTTTTCCAATGTGAACAGTGACAGTGAACTAACATATTCTAATCTTTGGCCAGAGGATGAAGAAGACAAGGAGGAAGAAAACAAGTAAGAAATACTTGATAAAAAATGCTACTAACTAATACAGTATCTGTACTGGAGTGCTGCATAACAATAGTTTCCCGAGTTTCAAGAACCAAAGTTTATTTGGTGGAAAAAGGGGTAAATGTTCGCTCGCTTAAACCTTCTGGTCCAGTTTTGGTAAAATTCATACATTTATAAATTGCAGTAAAAGAGATCGTTTCCGTTTCATTTCGGGATCTTTATAACCATTTTACTGCCTATCCAGACACTAAATAACTGCCAATGACCTAATTCATTTCTTGGCAAAAATGACATCAGCCACTTATTGACGGAACAATTGTTTGACTGTCTTACGTTTAACTGCTCATCTAAAAGAAACATACTGACAGAAAGACACAGTTACTCCCTGACTAATGCACTAACACCACAATTACTATGGCTCCTTTATACAGTATATAGCCAATGGGAATCTTGTCTGAAAAAGATTCCCAGACTCAATGTACTTAATTACCCTTGTTCATACAGTGCCCTATTCAATCTGCATACTCTGAGGACGGTTTGTGAATGCAGTTGGCAGCCGACTCTCAGGCATGAGAACCAAAGCTGTGCTGGAGATAAAGACCGGCTCATCTGACTTCAGGATACGCAACTCCCCAAAACTCAAGTTGGTCACATTCCCACAGTATCTCCCCGTTGTTCGGTCCAACAGTTCTAATGCCTTTTTCAGATAAGCAGGAGGTTAAAAACGTTGCACACTTTGCTCCGCCACAACCTTGACAGTTACATGACATTCTTTCTTTCGATTACGTGCTGCCTATCGTCTCCCGTTTTTGATCCTATCTGCGTCTGCTGCCATCGCCAATCTGAGCTCTCGCACAAAGTCACATGCACTTGTCAAAGCTGCATCGTTAGAATTCAACACATTCCTTTGGCATGGCAGATTTGGTTCACATGATCACGCTGTTCCTTGACCGCTGACGAGAGTGGCTTAAACAATTCTCCTTTCAGCTTCTATTGGCCTGTGCACAGTGCAATCTGGCGAAATGGGTACATAACAGTTGAGTAAAAAAAAATAGTCACGTTAGAACATGACTGGCATATTGGCATATATACGAAATTGAAGTAATACTAAATTAGGTGCAAAAACATGGCTTATAAGAACTCATTCAAGACTTGACACATATGAAAATTTTCCATTTCAGCACCACTAAGATACAGCTTGTGAAACTACTCATTGTTATTATATGCATTGCAGAAAAATACTAGCACGAGACCAAACTTCTCTTGAAATCTAACCTAAATTGCAAGTGGGTGTATTACATAAAACACCTGTAACCAAAGCTGCTGATCATAAAAAGCTTGTGTTGGAAATTCCCTTTGCAGCTTCCCACAGTGTTGGGTGGTTCATCACAACACAGAAGATTACTATTTACAAACCACAACATTTTCCAACATTATGAATTCAGCTATTTCATTTTACCGGCACATAAATTGACATCTTGTGATATCAATAAATAGTTATTTAATGTGAAGTAATAATATTACCAACCTTGTGCTCTGCTCTGGCACTCCCCTAACCCTTTTAAACAGTAGTTGATTATCCAAAAGCCATGGGTTTAGAGCGGAGACGAAGAGGGTCAAGGTATTCCACAGGTTTCTAACACACACCAAAAACAAGCATGAAAAAAAGAGGAGTGCCAGGGAAAGTTCAGAGAAAAGGCAAGAAAGTAGGTGGACAAGAGGAGTAGGTCCTCCACGCACTCAGCTTCCAGTCAGGCTGAAAACAAATACTCTCTGAGAGCAGGGGTCTCTGGTGCATCCCTGAGTCTCTCTCACTGTGTGCATGATTGTGTGTGTACATGTGTGCAAGTTTAACCACGTCCTCTGGCTTGAGGCCAGGCCAAAGATATCAGGCAGCACCATAGTAACTCTAATGCAATCAGGGACAGTGGCCACAACAGGACCACTGGTGAAAGCAAAGAGCCATCCATCTTTCTCCGTCCACTTCAGTTTGCTCTGCGGACTCTTCTTCTTAGACACACAACATAAGAAACTGATTTAAAAAAACAATTAAAAAGACAAATTAATGAAAATTCAATACAGACGCAATCCATTTTATTGCGGCCCTGTCTGTCTCACAGCAAGTTGGGAAATAACACAGGTCAGTAGCAATATTTCACACGTAGTCTCTAGCCTCCAGGTTGACCCCCCCTCAACACAGCCTGTCCTCAAGATGGGACAAACATGCAAACATATTGGCGCTCACGCAGCACTGAGCCAGGGAAGAGAGGCAAAAACTACCATGACAGCAGTGGGCTATATTAAGGGGCTGCAGACACAGCGGCTAGGGTCAGATCACACAGCACCGCATAACTAGAGTGCCAGCTGCATCTGTGTGGGTGTGTGGGAAATGACAGGTGAACCTTTGGAGTTAAATGTGAACAGACACAGTTGCAGACTTTTCTTCCTTAAACCCTGATCATGCTCATCATCCCACTTTCAAGAAGAGATGATACCATTTGTCCCTTCTTGAAACAGATTCCAATAATTGGCCAATACCAAGTACCAATCCAATACATGGGCATTTAAAAAAAATACTTATATAGCATATTTTTACACCTGCATGCTACTAACCCTTTATGGAAGTAATGATTGTTATTATTGTAAGGCCTGGCTCAGGTTGACCCCTTTGAAAATCAAATACATACACGATTCTTCAAATGCATTGTGACACCATTAGTGTTGTAATTGGCAACAATAGTGCCAAATACTTTAGTACGTAGATTTGTGTACTCACGGATGACCAACCCTGCATTTTCAACTGCATCTGGGGCATTTCTGAAGCTGGAATCTGTATCAGAACAGCTATACTTTCAAGGACCAAACTCCTATGGCTCAGTATGAGCTGGAGCATATGACAAATGCTCCCTGGGAATGTCTCTTTCAATGAGCCTGGAGAATCTGGAAAAAGATAGATCTAAACGTAGCACTCATCCAATCATCTGAATTTATTTGGCATTGTTCATACGATTCTAAAGGCACATAACTTGTAGTTTTGACACAATGGAAAATTGGTTGTGTTCAAATTCACCATATAAAAAGGAGCCAACCGAACAAAGAGATAGTTTTCAAAAGGTCAGAGTCACAAGACGTTTGGCAGCAATAGCTTCTCTTTGTCAGACTAACTTGATCATAAACACCACATTAGTCAAATTTTCCACTCCATGAGTTCTGGCCCCGAGGCACGGTCACACTGATAACATCAAGTCGAAATGTAACTTGTGATGTCAAATTTAACTGCTGATTTAAAATCCTTCACAATACAATAAAGGCCTCACAGATGCAAGCTGTGGTCCACGTGTGAATAAGAAAGGAAACACTAACAAAAGTCCAAACACAGAGCTAGCTGTTGCCTTCGATTGATTGATAGGTGATTGATAGTGATTGATAACACTATAAAACATCGGAACCTCATTTTTAAAGTTGAAAAACTAATTGATTAATCAGGTATTCAATCAACAGGAAGTTAATTGCCAACTATTTAGATAATTGATAGATTGTAAAGTCAATGTAATGCAAAATGCCGAAGCCTCATTGGCTACATCTTCTGTTTTGGTTTCAAATGTTAATATTTCCTGGTTCGCTTATCTATGATTGTAAACTGAAAATCTCCTAGATTTGCAGGTGAAACTAAATGAAACATTTCAAGATGTCACCTTAGACTCTGGGTAACTGCTGTAGGCATGTTTTAACAATTTATTTACATTATATAGAGCTAAATCAAGTAATTAATGATATAATCAGCAAATCAATCAATCAATCAATCTTTTGCTGAATCCTGGGGGCACCCTTTACCTTCTCCCACTTCACTGATCAAAACTTAGAAATCCCTTAAACCTGGAATATATACAGTACGTGGAAAAATATCACCTTCAATATAATCAGTTAGCCAACAAATTGAAACCCCTTCTTTGTGAGACAGTCTGCATTTTATTAAACCTTGATCAATTACAGAAAGTTGTGTATTTTTAATCTCTAAGTGTTTTCAATAAAATCATTATGCTGATTTCCTGGCCACAATATACAATCTAGTATAGACAGACAATGCTTGTGCTTCCTCAAAAGCTACTTGAGGGAGAGGCGGCTTAAAAGCACCAACAGTTCAATCAGCAAACAGGGTTAAAAGGGGTCATTTAACCAAGCGAGTGAGTAAAGTCATTTGTGAATGTGTGCGTATCCTGGAAACTCATCTAAAGGGGTAATAAAGGTCTATGCTGTGAGTTAAGAGGGCCTCCTGTTGGTGAGCAGCAGGTTTTTAAACAGTGAACTGGTCACACAGCTCAGTTCTCACGAGTCCTTCCTCAAACCCACCACCAGGCACCACATGTGGTACTTCGCTGCTGGGGAACAGGTGTGTGTGCCGACTTCTTTGGTGATGGCAGCTACAGTGACAATAAAGCGTAATCTTACACGCAGACTTTTAAAGACAACATACCACATGAATAGGCCTTCAGAGTATACAATTATTCAGCGAGTCTTTGATCACACGTGAGTCACAGTGACAACTTTTGTTTCTGATGGTACACAGACTGGGACGCCTGCAAGTTCAGGTTCACCATCAGTCTCCTTTTCAACCTCCTTTATGAAGGGGGACAATTAGAAGTGGAAGCAACAGAGGCAAAAAAGAGATAAAGATGAGGCTAAGAAAAGAGAAGATTTTGCACACAAAAAAGGAGAAAAATAGGACTATAAAAAGGCACAAAGGATGAAGAGAGAATAAGAGGGACAAAGTGTGGGACCCCTCCTCCTCTCTCTTCACCCACCATCTGGTAGCCATCAGCGCCTCACACAGGAAGGGGCGGCCATGCCTTGCTGGGGCGCCAGGGAGCGGCTCCTCTTCCCTCCCAGTGCTGTAGAAACAACAATCAGCCAGTACATTGCATTGCTGTGCAGTCCAGCCCATCCTAGCCTGAGCCGAGCGGCCAGCAGCACCAGCGGCAGCCCCAGCCCAGGACCAGGCGCTCACACCCCTGCAGACCAGCAAAGAGGAGCACAGAGCAGCCTCACATTCCTGCTGCCTGTTCCTGCCAAGAGGCGCTGTGAGCGGAAAGAGAGAGGGAGCGAACAGAGAGCTGCTCTCACTGGTCGCTGTCTAATGGTGCTGCTCTGAGGAGCACTCCAGTCTTCCTCATCCCATTTGCTTTCTCTTCACTGTCCACAGCAATGACGACAAAGTTATTGATTGCCATTGTGGTATATCCCAGCTTGCACATCACTGCATGCATATTTATAGTCCTACACCATTAGTCTTGAAGAGGTTCCATCTATTTTGCAAGAATTCGGGGAATGCACATTATCATAAATTCAGCCCAACTTCTGTTTATCCTTTTTTTCCCCTCAAACGACACACACACATGAATCTGATGGGAACAGAGACCCCTGCAGCCTGTTTGTCTGGTTAGTGTAGACCATCTTTGGCCATATGTGTTCTCTTACTGTCGTCGTTCTATCTCCACAACAGACCACAAATACACTCTGGAAGTCAAGAGCAGAATTATGACAGATACTACTTTGGCTTTCTGTGTCATTAGCTTAACAGTTGAAAACATGAGAAACGATGTAAAACAAGTCTGTGAGAGTCTTGATTTATTAAAATATCGGAAACTGTATTAATGCACACGAGAGAATCACATGGGTCAATCATAAGAAACAAAAGAGAAAAAACACACATGATGATGTGTACAGTTAGCCTTGCCAAATAGTTTCTGTCATCTGCGTTTAATAATAGCTGCACTTGAAACTGTTCAACTTGGCACAGGGACAAATAGCACAAAAGGATCTTTTTACGACTCAACTGGATTATATTCCAACAAAAAGCATAACTCAGAATCTGCTCCCGAGTTTCAAACAGGAAAACCAAGTCTGCATGAGAACCAGTTCTCGACAGTCACTCCCCGAACTGCTCTGTGGACTTGGCACGCGGGTCAGTAAACAGCTGCACCGGGCAAAGAGAGACACATCTGTTTACAGCAGCTTCACGAAAGCTTTGACCTAACTATATAATTCAACAATATCATTGTGCCATGAAGGCGACAGATTGAGTTTAAGCGATGATGCAATGTAAACATTTAGAGGGAAATGGTGCATAATCAGCACCACCACCCATGAGGTAAACACAACACTGATGCATGGGTCTCAATCACAGACATACTGCACAGCATACTTTTTTAAATCCTGAAAATGTTTGTGGGTTCGTTATAATGAAAAAATAATTCAACCACCAATATAATCCCAGACTGGTGAACTGCAAACAGTTTCTAAATGACTCTTCCCCCAACATGAGCCACTTCAGCTTTCAACTGGAAAGCTATTCCCATACAACGTGCACTTCAACATTTTATGACCCTTGAGTTGATTTCACTTTCTTTAAACACACAAGACCAGAGTTTGAGCTGCAGCAACTATCTTGACAGGAGAACTAACAAGACATCTAAACAATTATTACTCCAACTTTAAGGTCAGCTTCGCAGAGTCTAGTTCACATAAAAAACATGAGATGTGAAAGAAACAGCGAAAGGCTACTTCCACACATATATGTTTCTGTTTAAAACAAAAATTATCTCCATCCAGACAAATATTTTAGTTGTGTGTCAGACATAGTCTATCCATGCTAAACCATCCACGTACACTGTGCATGCATGTGCTGTAAATGCACAATAGCTGCTAGCAAAGACAACAAGGTCAGCAACTCTTTTAATTCGTTATGTTGGATTGTTGTTTGATTTCTACCAGAAAAGGGTCACTTGATAAGGGCATGACGAATCAGGGAAGGACACGTCCTGACTGATAAGACCCAATCAGGAGGCAAACATGGGTGTCTACGTTGTTTCTATAAATCTGAGTTTCTTCTCATCCAGACTACATCACTACACCAGAGTTTTCAACCTAAGCCAGGCCCAGCAATGTTTACAAAACCCTCTGTTTTAAGGCTGTTAAAATATGTGTGGAATTCAGTCGTAAAAATAGCAGAAGTTTAAAAGTTTACATATTACTGTGGATGTAGCCTAAGTGAGTCAAATTTATGACAAACATAGTAGCTGACTTGAGGTTAGTTTAAAACACTTCTGTGGCTTCCAAACTATAATCTCCCCTGATCCGATGCAGACAACCAGAACCTAACAGATCCTACTTGTGCAAATGCATAAAGACATGAGAGAAATGCAACAGTTGATATGCTCAAGATTGGCTGCAAAAACGATGCCAAATATTATCATAAGCAGTCTTTATCACTGAAGGGAGAGACTGTAGGACGTGGCAGCCACATGACAGGAAGAGCAGCAAGACGGTGAACTGGTGACCACATGGTGACAGAGACAGCAGCATACCAATGAGGGGACAAACAGACCAGCGCTGGATTTGTTTGATTCCAAAACACAGCTGGTTGAACCAAAGAGACACAATGCAATGTCCAAAATAGATCTGTTTAGGGGATTTTCTTTTTTTGGAGTGATGATGTTCAAACCTTGAAAAAGTTTTGATTTTTGATAACATGGATATATATATATATATATATATATATATATATATAAACGTTTCACATTTAGACTAAGGCATTTACCCATGTCCCAAAAAATGTTCTCCAATGCTAACATCTAGAGGGTTTGCTCTAACCGGCTGTTTAGTTTCTGTGGTGATGTTTTTCTTTATGATGCAATAACAAGATTTCAGTCTCACTACTACACTCCAGAAACTGGAGACGGACCACAATCATGTTCAAGCCTCTAGTGTATTATTATTAGACAAACACAACAGTTGGGGACAAAAACATGCCCAGGGTTATACAACCAACCCTGCTGATAAAATGATCACTTTGAGGATTAAACAGATCTAAATATCATTAAATATACAGATGTTAAGGATACATTTATTATGTTCTTACTGTCTAACTTTGGCGCCATGGTGGGGACCAGTGTGGCAACGATGAAAGGGATACACCTATGTATAGTGATGATATTCTGTGTCTGGAACAACAGTGGGCTGGTAAGTATAACTATTGTAGTAGCACAGATATTAATATTTAATGCTTATTTGTTTGTAATGGACATTAAATAATTAATGGCACATGCAATCCATTTTCTAGCTGTGGCAGATCACACACCCGTAGTGTGCTCGGACCAAATGCAGTGCTGTGGAGCTGTGTTGTCAGGACATGGTCCAGTAATTTCTCCTTTGTTAGCCTAAGAGGCTAATGCTGCACAAATGCCCCTCTGTTGCATCCCGTTCGGGTTGCTTGTTTGTTTGTTTCTTCAAGCGTGTGTGGAGGGGGGGGGCGGGTCAGCAGAAAGTGAGTGTTTGTTCTCTGTTCCACTTGCTAAGCAGATTTAATGAATCCTCTACTTAATCAAAAAGCTAGGCCTTCGTGTTAGTCTGACTGCGCCGTCACATTTGTTGCGTACATATTTCTCGCCAGCAATCTGCAAATGGCAATTGTTTCCACTGTCATCCTGGTGTAATGGTTGAAAGTCAATGTGGTGTGTACTGTAAATGCATTTTGTCACAGCTGAGAGGACTCAAGATCAGCATGGAGTACGTCCTCAGTCTCCCTTTACAGCCATCAGAGGAGGACCTTCAGGGTTCAATATTTTCCTTCATCCGGTTTACCCTGGAGTGCTGTGCTCCAGCACTGAGGCCCTATTAAGGGCTGGACAAAGTGTACAACAAAATCCTAATCTGTTTCCAGCGGGTACATGCCGGTGGACTACAGGGATTGTAATGGTCCATAAAGCTATGCGCAATGGGAGGAAAGAACTGAAAAGCTCAGCCAAATTAGGGCTGAGCAATATAATCAGAAAATCAGCATCCATGTAATCATACATATTTACCAAAGAGATTATAAACTTTTAAAATAAGGGTCGCAATGGTGTCTGTATATATATAAATATGATAAATATTTTTTAAAGCAATAGTTTGCACTGCATGATCACCGGAATGATTACATTTTACATATACACAACTGCTGAAATAGAAGCATTAGCAGTTGTTGGGTTTCATGCTTCTTTGTAATCAATTAAGATGAAGAGTAAATGTGGGATGAGATTAATGTTGGTATCAATAAAGCAGTTCTCAGACATGTACTCCAGAAAAGGACCGGTCAATGGGCTCCAGACTATATCTGGAGTTTGCCCTTCACATATGAAAAACGCAGGAGGAGATTCTCAGAGTTGTGTTCACAACAGAGAAATCTCTGGAGCGTTCAGTTGAGGGGTGGTGCAGCATGCAGGAGGCTGGACATACATTTTGTTCTGTAGATAACGTGATTTTGGTTAGATTTCGGTTTTTAATTACCAAAAGCTCGTGAATCTTGAATCTTTGCAAGTTGACACCCGTGTCAACATGTACGTGTATCAAACCTCTTTTTCCTGAGATATTTGTTGGGTTTTTTTCAGTTTTGCGTCCGTTGCATGTTAGAAACGTTATCAACGTGGCCCCTCATTCACGGCTATTCCTCCCGATAATCTCCAGCTCTCTTCTCACATGGGCTCATTCTGACATTATCAGCTGTGTTTAATAGAGGGCTAGCAGGAATAACTCTGAGGATTGTCCGAAGCCTCTGGTCATTTGAGTTGTCACATACAGCGGCTCCAGATAATCTGAAAGTTCAGTGCATGTCTAACAGCAACTCAAGTGACAATGGGTCTTTAATAAGCCATGAAATGTTGATGGTGGGTTGACATTTTTGTTGTACACAGTAGAAATATGAGCAATCTGTTTAATTCATCTTTAAAGTAACACATTATCTAGATCTATCTGATATTATGATATGATGAGACTTTATACTCTCACGTGCACACCATCTCTAAAGAGGGTGGTGCGGACCTTGCAACTGCATCTCTACATCTCCTCTGGTCCCTGAGATAATACTCTGCAGATGTTCCAAAGACACCAGGTTTTAAAGCTGTTGCTTTGAAGAAGGTTTTACAAGTAGACCCTGACAGAAACTCACAGATTGAAGGGTAAGAGAAATGAAAGAGGAAAAAGGGGAACCAGATGGAAAATGCACTGTCAATGAAATGAAAAAAACGCAGAGTATACAGTTATGACAAACCCTGGCTGGGAAAATTCCTAACAAAGCAATAATGGTCAGATATTTTCACAATTTCCGTGACTGAGATGTTAATGGCCAGGAAGTGTTGACTATGACTGCAGCAATAAAAAAAAAATTGAATTAAAATGACTTGCACTATTCTCAATCTGTGAGTCAACAAACATCAGGTGACAGTGACCAACATGTGGGCATTTATGAGAATTGCCTCTTCCCACTAACTTCTTTGGTAAAGAACTGAGAGGACAACAATGCAGTGTGAAGCTAATGATGGTTGGGAATGCTCAGACGCAGGCAGGTTGGCTGAACAGCTTTCACCTTTGAGCTCCACCAATCAGTGGCAGAGCCTCAGCGGCAAACTTTGCCCTGAGTGGTTAATCAGGCAAACGGGGGGCCTCCGGCTTCTGATCTACTGCTGCTCAGTCTGGAGGTGGGGATTAAAGTAGAGAATTGACGGTGACGGCATGATCCCATGTAAGTGTACGGTGTTCTATTCTGTTCAGTTTGTTTTGGGGTAATTTATCCAGTCATTGAACCTGCCACCAACTGTTGGCTATAAGAACACCGAGTGCTCCACTTGGTTCAGATCAAATGCTCAAGAGGGTTTTTCTTGTAACTACAAGATTTTTCTTCAGATCAAGCTGAATAAAATAATATTTACTTTAAGCAACTTTTATTTAAAAAAAATAACAGCTTTGCATCTTTCAGTTTAGTGAAGTAAACTAATGCCGGTATGCCGTTACACAGGTAGTGTTTGGAGCTACGTCAACTGCATGTTTGAGGGATATGATATTTTGCACTAACACCATGTGACATGTGTGTCACATGACAATGGGTGAAAACGCTTCACCTCAGTGAACAACTTTGGAAAACTATCAAATGCAGGCATAACTGTCTATTTGGCATTTTGCTTGGCCTAAATCCATTTCACCGGTGACAAGACATCAGCGAGAATCCTTTCCCCAAAGTTAATGCAACACAATTTAGGATATCAAAACCAGGAATATTTTTGATATTCAAAAGGAGCTCATATGAAACTGCTCACGTTTAAAGGGCGAAAAAAACTATCAAAAACCTTGTATCTACACGGTGACTGAATTATCTGCCTTTTGTAGCTTAATAGAATTATTAGATTTAATAAGAGACAACTGCAAGGCAATTCACATGGAAGCCTGAGTTCAAGCAGGGTGAAAATTGAATCATGTGAGGAACAGTTGAACTTTGTAATCTTATTAATTTCGGAGGGTAAATACGATGGAATAGAAGAGTTAGGGCTAGCAGCTTCATTACTAGTGAAGCGATTACTAGTCAAACGATTAGTATCAGTTAAATTCAATTAGCTCTTATCAAACCACTTTATTAATTCCTTTATCAGTCACTCTTTGATAAAATCCTTGGTGGAAAACGTGCTTTAAAGGTTTACTGCTAATTTAGTTTCACTACTTAATCAAGCAGAATTAAGCAAAACTTAAATCTTTCCTGAAAAATACATATTTTAAACAGATGGCTGTCCACGAGAAGAACGTTTTTCAGGCTGCACGATAAATCAGTATTGTTCTGCAAATGCTAGTGCGGCATTACTTACAATAGATGAAGAGGATTTTTGTGTGCATGTGTTGGTAAAAGGGGAAAACTGTGAATACATTTAAATAAAATCTACCCACTCTGACTGCTGGCAAACACACCAGGTTGGTCCTGATCATTTAAAATCAGTGTGATATTTGTGGGAATCAAACTGTAATATCACTGTTTTTAAAACAGACCCACAGTGGGTAATGAGACAAATGAAGAAGAGAAAACATCTGAACAAGCAATAATTAAACTCGTACCTAAGGTTTGGATTGACAGCTGCCGTGGAGAAAAGGGTATTGAAATTGTGGCAGGGGACTGCCGTTGCTTGCCTTTTAAGAAGCAATAGAAAATATATACAGTATTGAGTCTTTTTCCATCAGAGCCTCAACATCTCAGCCTTCTCCTCACTTATAAAAAACAAACTACTATAGTTTTCTATCCCAAAGTGGTCTTGCTATCAGTGGACATTAATGAGAGGCACGTAATTATATGTCACAGGGACATAAAGACAGTAGAACCACAAGATTTTACTATGGCTGATATTCAGAGTAGTAATCACAAATCATTTTAACTTTGCCAACAGGACAGTTTGACGACGCTGTGAAGCAGCGCGGGATCATGGGAGTTGTTTTCACCACCATTGCAGATTCAAATCTACCTGACGAATCATGTTCACGGCAATGAATCATCGTGATCCATTACGAGTGACCAATACAAACAGTGGAACTGCTCCTATGCAGACGATCTCAGATACGCAAGTTTCTAACTGTACAATTGTTTTGGTTAATTCACCAAGTGAGGAAATGAAAAAAGACCCAGTAGCCCCCAGAATATTGAAATACCAACACAATTCCTCCATTCAGCCCTTAAACTTTCCCACTAATCCTTCTCAGCTTAAAACCACAATGTCTGTCTGTTTTGGGCACCGACTCAAACAGCTGGTGGTGAGTTGCCAGATACTGTAGGTAAGTTTTGAACAATTTGTCATCTGCCAAAAAAAAAGCACAGTCAGTGTGCAGATTACACAGCCTCATGTGACCAAGCACTATGACCTTTCACGGGGAGGGGGGGCCATGTACCAGCCACCCACTTTTCTGTTAATCAGTATTATGTCAATGGAGGAAAAGCCATTTGCAGAGCACATAAAATCTTGAGGCTGTACTGCATTATGGACCATAGGGGCTCGATTTGCCGATCCAGTTGATGAGCTGCGGTGAAGAACTACTTTGATGCCGAGAGACCAACTTAAAAATGTATGGGAATATTTAATGCAATGGAAGTTACGTTTGGGGCTGACTATGTGATATCTAAACCTGATGGCTCAAGTATCCTTCATGAACTCAGTGTAGAAATGAGGTTTGAAATCTGAGGATTCTTGGTCCTAAAGCACTCTTTTGGTATGAGCTCATATGGAGGCTTCAGAATGGGTCTCTGCAGCCAGCACGGTATGAGAATGGATGTCAATATCTGTTCTGATAATCCTAATGGAAGACTGGTTGGTGGTGGTGCTGGTTTTGCAGGTCCCTAAAGCCTCTAAAAAACATTTTCACATGTTTTTAACTTCGTTCTTCATGGCCAACCAGTGATTTAAAATGACAAATTTCTCAACGACAAAGAGCCACAACAACAACCAACAATGGGTAGTCGCATTAAAATATAAAAGGAAACAATAAGGCTGTTTGCTGATCAGCTGTAAACCATTAAAGTCTTCCTCGGAAAGAAATTAGAATCAGAAGACTTCCCAGGATCATAATAACATAGTGGGTGATGTCCCGCAAGCTATTCTCAACTATCCCCATGAGAACAACTAAGTCCGCCACCAGTACTCTATTGAGAAAGAACAATTCTGAGTCATTCAGGCTACGTCCAGACCAATACTTTCAGTTTCGAAGAGCATTTTAAAACTAGGATGACCTCTGTCCACACAAGCGTTTTAGGTCAGACGGAAATTCCATCCACGCTCAAACACCTGTAAACGCGTATCACATGACCATTCACTTGGCATGTGGGTACAAACAGGAAGCCAATTTTCTACTTGTGGTTGGTGGATTTGGGTTAGGGGTTAGGGTTATCCACACAATGAGGAAATTCACTTGTTACAGCAGCAGGCAGGTCAGAATGAGGCAGACAAGAGAATAAAGAAATATAAACAGGAAAATAATATAAAAATAAAGAATTTAAGACCCGTAAAGACAGTGACACAAAAAATGGCCCTATCAAGTAGTTAAGTAGGATTTTGTCTTCCTGTTCATCCAATTATATTTTATCATGAATGTGAGACAGCTCTTCTCGTCTATGTGCCTAGATTTTAAGTTTTACTGCTTTCATGAAAAACATTACATTGGACCTGTTGTTTCTGTGAAAACAACCCCCCTCTCAAGTTGAGGGCTTTATAATTAAAATACCAATAACAGAGATATCCACTGGTCCACAAGGGAAACATGTAGCAAGTTATTTACTGTTTTGCGTCAGAGCCGATGTTGCGGGCCACAAAAGGATTTTTCCCAACTGCACAACAAAACAAGCAGAGGCAATTGCACTCAAGACTGGTATGAAAAGGGAATGGCTGCTTGTCCTCAACGGTTATATATCACTTGGCTGCATGTAACATGGGATGATCTGAGTGAGTAACACCAGTGTGAAAGTTTAACAGTCAGTGTGGGGCTGTAAACTCTAATTGTTACAGTAGCTGTGACAAACAACACTACACTAAGTACATCTAACATCTCTCTGTAACCAGTTTGAAATCCACAGGAAATTGGTCATCCACTGGTGCATTGCTCCACTGTTGTGTAAATTGTTTAACCCTCAGCTCATTGTGTTGCTGGTCCGAGAAAATCAAATCCTCGCAGGGGGAATGATATTGGAATGGGTCAATACATAAAAACTTAGGAAGGCTGTCTCATCTACTAATTCCACAAACGTCTGTCTTTCTGTCTGTCTGTGGAATGCATATCTCGCTAACTATTCATCTAATCAGCTTCATACATCGCATATCTACTGTAAATTGCCAGAGAAAGTTCAATCTTATTCTTTAAGAAAAATGTGAATTATCTTTATTGCAGATTAACCAGGTAGGATGAAAGCAAAGTTTTCTCATTTCACTCCTGTACCATAGACTGTATAGCATGCAACATTTAGTCTGCAAACAACAAAAAGTGACAGTATGTTGCAGAACTGTTGGAGGGGGAATCATGACAAGGAAACAGCCTATACCACGCAGGCATGTTAAGAATGTGCACTCCACTAGTAAAAAAAATTCAGTTTCATTTTATGAAAAACGTTGACTCTAAAATCGTCACTGCAGATAAACCAGGTAGGATGGACGTAAAGTGTTTCCCCTTCGCTGTGCACCAAAGACTATTTGTAAAAAGTTCTACACACAACACCCAGCACACAAACGACAAAAGGTAACAGTACATTGTAGAACTGTTTGGAAGAGGACTCACTAATGACAAGGAAACAGCCCATGAAATACATTGACCATAAAATCTTCACTGCAAATAAACCAGGTAGGATGGACGCAGAGTTTATCAAACATCACTCTGCACCCATGGTCTGTATATAAAACGGTCTGCACACAACATTAAGTACACAAACAACACAAAGTGAGAGGATATTGTAGACCTGTGTGAGGAGGACTCACTAAAAGACAATGAATGATTGTGAAGTAGACTCCTGGCAAGCAAACAGCCCACTCCCAAACAGGCAAAAAGCCTAAAAACAAACAGCCATGTGTCCTACGTGCTAACTCGTGGTTAAGTCCGCTCAGAGGAGACGCGGGTTCAGAAAGAGAGAGACACACACAGCAAAGGTTGTTTTGCAGGAGATGAGGCCTGCACATGTCTGTCCCGTCCCCCCCACACACACGACAGAGCCGACACACTGCGCGCCCCACTTATCACACACAACGCGACAAATAGGATATAAAGTGCACTTACGTAACGTCTCAACTTTTTTTCAGGAGGAGACTTTCTCAGCCACCCCGAGCACACCACATCCCCCCCGCTCATAGCTGCGGATCTCGGAATCTCTCCCTGGACTCGCTGCTGCGGCTTCGAGCCTCCTGGGGAGTGTCTTCTCCGACCTGCAGCAACAAGAAGGAGACAAGAAAAGCTCAGAGTGGGAAGCTGGGACGTTCAAAAAAGTTGTTTTTCCTCCTGAGTAAACACCGTCACTCCTTCGAGAAAGTCGAACTCACCGACACGGCGGAGGCTCTGAAATGCACGGACCAGATTTTCCACGAGTTGGAGTCAAATAAGCGGCCGCGTCCTGAGCGCGGAGCGGGTTCGAGCCTCCGAGGCGCCGCCTTTAGGACAAACACCCGCCGGGACTTGTGTGTTGTGTCCAAACTGGAACACGAGAAGAGAAAAGACGAAGCCAGCGGAAGTTTTTTCTTCTTCTTCTTCTTCTTGTTGTTGTTGTTATATGCGCCGCCTCGTGCTGGTTCCCGTCAAAGTGGAGCGATTCCCAGTTGGCGATAAGAGGAGTGGGTGTCCCGCAGTGACCCGCAGCATATTTCACCTGGTCCCCGGAGCGAGAGAAACTACAGAAACTACCGGATTCACCGTCTCTTCACTGCCATGGCTCCTTCATCGTGATTGACAGGGTGGCTCCGTCTCTCCCTGAACTCACCCTCCTCTGGAACATGGCGGCGTCAAGCTGGCGCGGCTCGCGAGAGGAGAAGCACAGGAAGTGAGGGGGGCTCCGCTTTCAGAATAAAAGAAGAGACGCTCGACGAGTCGCTAGTTGTTGAGTTTCAAGTTTTTATTGTCAAATGTAAGTTAACACAAGGTCAATGGAACGACTGGAACGTTTAGTTTTGCGTTAGTAGGCTATATTTTTATATATAGTTTTCTCTTTTACATTTATCAATTTCAGTGAATGTTGTTTTGTATTTTATTTGAACGAGTCTGAAAAAATGTTGATTTCATAATAAAATCCCTTAATATCCAGCCTATGTTAGTAAGCTCAACATTTCAGAGCAATGGTAAAAATATGTTTTTGGCATTTATTTTGAGTACCACAAAAAAAAAAAATACAATAATATAAATAATAATTTAGACATCAATTAATTAATAAACGTTTAATCACATACATTAATCGATTTATTTATTTAGAAAAATAAAATAGCCTTCTCATATGTATTGCTACATTTATTTTTACGTCTATTTGTGTATGAATACAAATATAATAAATCAATGTATTGATGAATCAACGTAGGAAAGAATTAAGCAAATAAACAAATGAATATGTTGATAGAACAATTTATAATAAATAAATAAATATTGAATCGTAAGCTTCATTTATTTATTCATTTTATTTACGTACACTTGTGTAATTGTCTTTTCCTGCACGAGGCACAACCCCTTTCATCGTCAAGGGGACATTTGTTCTGAAGGTCGCAGTCGGAAGTTGTATCTGTCTAACTCTGTTGGAATAACCACTGGTGTGGAGGAGGAGGCGAGCAGGGAAAAGTGTAGTTCCTCTGAACCGTGGGACATGTAGTCCAAACCCCGCTGTGTTCCGTCCCTGAACACCAGTGGAGGGAGGGTTCGGTGGATGAGCTGTGGTGAAACACAGCGAAAAACAGCTTTTATAAAAGTTCCCTCAGACAAAGAAAAGAATCAGCTCCTGAGTGAAGGTCCCAACAAATCATCACATGGCTGAACTACAGAATCCACAATGACACATGTACTCTGGAGGAAACTCCCCCCACATATCATGTACAGTTTGAATGATGACACTTGACCAACTGCCATACTCACAGGTGTATTTTATGAAATGTATCTTCGTTATTATTAGTATTATTATTATTGTTGTTGTTTTTATTATCAATAATGATAAAGAATTACAAACTGCTTTACAAGTCAAAAATGAACAATTGAAGGCCAAAAATATAGGAAACAACCACAGAAACAAACAATAGAAACCAAAAGCAATTCAGTGATCACACAGCAGTGGAGCACAGATCCAAGACTAAAGATGTTACGGATGAGGAGAGAGTGGCAATAAAATAAAATAAAACATTAGGAAAACAACAAAACAGTCTGTTAAAATGAATAAATATAAGCAATAAGAGGTGAATTGAGACCTTAAGTCCCCGAGAAAGCACAAGTATAAAAATGTGTCTTTACAAAAGATTTAAAAGACAGATTTTACAGTGTGTTTTGGCCTACTTATCAACATGACCATGTAACTACAAACACTATATTCCTAACATAACTTATTGTATTATTATTATTAATGCTGTTTTCATTTGAACTGTATCCTAAGAGAAAACATCTGATGTACCAGTACTGGTTTAATGGTCCGACACCACACTGGTTAGAGGAAAGAAAAAGGTTACACTTGCAATCCTGGTATCGATCGATCTCCCAGGCTCAACAGAGCATCTATAACTGGTCTCATCCACTGAGACGTGTTTCTCCTGGACTCAGATTGGTATCCGAGGAATCTTATTGGAATGCTATTGTAATGGTAAACACTTCCCCCAAAGGATGTTCCCTGTTATTCTATGATTAATGACTTTTCCATTGCACAGGCCCACAGCCTCCCTCAACAGCATCGCTATTGATGAAGAAACAGGGAGCAATTAAAGGCTATGGACGCAATACACCAATTCCACTTAATTATCTATTTATCTCTAATCTGCAGTGTTACAACTTCACAGGCGCACAAGATCCTGCCATGTTCTCGCTGCACCAGACTTTTACATTTTTACCTCTGCGACACTGTGTGTTTGTGTGAAGCTGTTTCTTTGTTTCACGTTGTCTCCTCTTGTTGTGTTTCACTAGTGCAGAAATCTTTTCTATACATGGGCCCAACAGCATTCTTGTGGTCAGCTGATGATATCTGAGTTTTAGTGCATAACTCATTTGGGCCAGCACCAGATGAAAACATTCGTAAACATTACTGAATCCTAATCGGACATAAAATTTAAAGAGACAATGTAATATATTATTCCCGGGAGGGAAGATTTCAACAAAAATCTAATGGTTCGGTTGATTAATAATTGAGAGTCATTGATTTTTTTTTTCAAATGCCCTTTGAAAGCTTTGGTGCTCCTGCTGGGGTTTTTTTTCCTGTAGAGTAGCAAATGAGTAAAAACAGCATTGTAACAAATAACTTGTTGTTGCCACAGTTGGACTTTCATTTGTCCGATGACTGTGAGAGCAGCGAGCTGTGATTTCCCAGTTCCTCTTTCAGTCACTGCTTTGCCTATTCCATCTGCAATTGTGCAAATATATTTTGCAATCAAAACCACAAATGGAAGGATAAGTATGCTTGTTATGATTCACTAAGCAGAAACATATATTTAAAAAAATACATCTCTCAAAATAATTACATGTATTTGCAATGTTTATTTAACATGTTCATCATGTCACCTTAAAACACTGCAATAATTATCATATTTATCATAGCACCTGAATATACTGTGAAACATTCATATATATATTAATTTACTTATCAGTCACTTATTGTGTGTACAGTTATTGAAGTACTTTCTTATATATTTAGTTGGGTTATCTTTATACTTTTACTATAAAGTTGTTTATTTTTACTGAGGAACATGTACAGTGGTTCGGATGAAGTACTGACTCCAAGTGGTCAGTAAAGTTTCTGCAGTAGAAATGCTGAAATATGGAAAGTAGGTAATAGGGTCATTTAGGTAAAGCTGGGCTTGACTACAGGAGCTTTACTGTTTGGTTCATTACCACAGGAATGAATTTCCAGAAACCACCTGCTGCCTTCCACGGATCAGTTGAACATATATCTATTGTCTTCCATCTTTTACATTTCTTAATTTACCATTTGTCCTGCCATGTATTTAATATCACATCAATAGTTCAGTCCTCACCATCTACCCACTGATACAACTTTAAATAACTGGGAGGTTGTTTTTTGTAGAGTAAAGACAATACGACAAACACTGATTTGTTTTCCTGGTTTTTTGAGTTTTTTACTGGAGGAAAAGGTGAAGCCATTATGAATATTAACACAGTACAGCTGAGGTTGTAAATTCAGATCACTTCTTCAAAAGTCTGCATTAAATATCAAAAGGCACATAAAAATCAGCATGAACACAAAAGTCTCCCTGAATGATCAAATCAGAGGAATTACATTACAATATGTTGTCAGACAGTAACCTGTTGTAACAAGGACTTTTTAATCCTCTGTAAATCCCACTAGCTGAGAGCATGGAAACAGCTTTAAATATTCTTACTGAAAATGCCTTAACTTGGAAATTTTCCCAGTTTTCACTTTTCTTATATATTTTTTTATTTCATGAATATTCAGAAATGATATTTAGGTTGTATGTACATTTATTGCATGGCATATCAAACCTATAAGACACACAAAAAAAAAACACACAGGAAAAAAAAATATTAAAGTAAAACTCCACAGCATTTGATAGCTGCCTGCAAATCAGAAAAGTAAACAAAGTTTGTTCAGGAATCTGACCGATCAGAAAAACTATCTTACAATTGGATGTTTTGTTCTTTGTCATAAATACAAGCCAGATAACAAGAGCATGTTCTAGATGTGTACATTTCCATCAATGTACTTCTATAGTTTAACTGTATATAGTGCCAAATTTCTAGAAATTAAGGAAGAAAACACTTCAACCAATGGGTGTTTTCTGCCTATGTATTTTTTTTTATTGATTTGAAGTATCAATGGAAGATTACAATAATGAAATCACAAAAAACTATCCTGAATAAATAAAAAATAAAATATTAAATGCTGACCATGATACAGTGGTGTAAAAACTATTCAAGTCAAAATCAAATCTATGATCAGAACCAGCAGACACTCAATGCTTGATTTAGTTTGTTCTTAGATCACTTCAGTGCTCTCTGTCCGAGGTTATGTGCACAAGAGTCCAGGGCTCCCCTAGTGTCAGTTCATGTGGGTCTCCTGCTGCATTTATTTTGTTCAGAACACCAGTCTGCTAATGGTATTGAAACCTCCTCCTCCTCCTCCTCCACCTCCACCAGAAGGGCCGCAGCTCCCCGGTGGGTTATTGTCATCTGAACCGTTGGGCCTGAATGAACAGGAAGATGAAGGGGCCTGCAGAGCCTGGGTCCGAGCATTGAGCTCCTGTTCCTGTTGACATCATGAAGGAAAGAGAGTTTTACACATCGGCCTATTTTTTAACTGTTAAAAGGTGTCAAAAATATCTATGCAGCTCTATGAGACTGATATTTACATTGTTACAGCACCCTCTAGAGGTGATTCACTTTGGTCACTTATGCAAGCGTGGTGGAATGTCAACCAAGAGCAGCACAGTTCAGTGACTCGTGAAATTACACTTCACATCGTACAACGGGACAGTTCAGATTTGGCTTCAAGGGCAGTAAAAAAAAAAAATGATATTCAGGCTCTTAGCTATCTGTAAGAGAACGTTCTGTTTGCTCTCAGCCATTTTCCACCTGAGAGAATCTTGTACAATGCTTGACTTTCATAATAACCGCACACTTAGGAGGTTAGCACTAATAATGTTCTAAGTCAAATGCATGACATGCGCTAAAAATAGGTCTGAATATCCATGGAAGTCTTAGCAGGTATGATTTATGGGCACTGATAGTTTAGACGTGTACCACAATGCTGAGGGAGAAGTATTGTTTCTTTTGTTCCCCTTCACTTACCTGTAAATACAGCTTGTTGTCCTTGATAATAGCATCCAGCAGTTCTTTCTGCAGGGGAGGCTCAGCACTCAATCTCATTCCATTTGCTGCGAGTCCCCCATTTATGTTCTGCCCTTGTAGCTCCTGTTTTCTGTACATAAGCACATAAGCTGTGTCCTTGGGGAAGCGATTAGTAATGTTTTGCACTGATTGGAAGGAGGTGAATGTCACTCTGCTGTCATTGAACAGCAGCCAATCCTTCGCTTCCTGGACACTCGTAGGGACTGCGTCTCCTTGTTCGGGTGGAACTGCGAGAGCTGAGCAAGTGGAGAGGCCACACTCGGCCTGGCCATTCCCCAAATTGTCATGGAGGGCAAAGTGATTGGCTGGGTGCTGCGTTCCATCTGTTCCGCTGAGGTTACGGCCGTAGGAGTAGTAGTGGCCACTCTCGGATGATATACCAGAATGCATCACCACTGAGCTGAGGACATAGGGCACGGACAACACTGGTGTTTCTCCTTCTCCATTTATCTGCTCTAGTCCATCTATCCTCTCCTTCTCCTCTTCCTCCTCCTCTCTTTGAGATGGTTTGAGTTTCTTGGCCAGATTCTCACTGCTCTCAGGAGAATCCACTTGCAGAGAAGAGGAGGTAGAAGAGGAACAGGGTAGAGTCATTGAAGGGGCATGTACTGGAAGTCTCATGACCGATGGGATGGTGACATTTTCCAGAATCTTCCTGCGGACGTGGCATTTAGCATCGTAAGAGAATCGCAGCAGAGTGAGGATCAAGTACTCGGGTGCTGACACCACTTTCAAGGTCTTCTCTGCCCGCTGGAGGGAGCTACACGTCTCACAGAAATAGGCATTGTCTTCATCTAGGGTCTCTGGGGCCAAAAAATAGTTCACCAGGTCCGGCACAGAGAGAGGAGGCTCATTTGTCACTGGCGTAAAATGGACATTGCTAGCCGAGGCTGTTCCTGGTTCAGGAATCTCACTGCCACCATTAACAGATCCCTGACAGAGAACCTTGGGCTCCTCCGGGGGCCCAAAAGGCTGAGGGCCGTCCAGAGAGGTGGCAGAGGGACAAAAGGCCAATGAGAGGTCACTGAAAGGCTCCTCTTTCTCAGAGATGCAGTTGCAGTGTGTACAGCGAATGCCTGTGATTAGCTTCCCACCAAACATCCTCTCTATCAAAGTCTTCCCATCATTCTCGGGTTTGGTTTCTGCAGGAGCCGAAGGCAGCTCTTCGCCCTCCTCTGGAGAAGTCAGACCTGTTGGGTCTTTGCTGCTTGTGTCGACAGGGGAGGCAACCTTTGACTTAGCTGATTCCAGGACCTGAATTGTTCTCTCCTCTTCATGTAACCTTGAGAGCGGGAGACAGGGACAATCAAAGTCAGGGGAAAATACTACTTTGTCCTGATAATCATTTTTGCCACTATTTTTTATCTTTCACAAAGAGTCATATCATTTCATTCTTGTGACAGCATACTTTACACTAGTAAGCTCCAGTCATGCACACTCAACACTCAAAATGCCTAAAGTAAAAAAATAAATAAAGAAATAATGTATATCGTAACTTTGTATAATGTCAATTAATTTGGCAATACAGGAAAAGCATTATAATTTATTAGTTTTTATCTAAAATGATGCATACACTTCACACAGTCTAACTGGGATTGATTAATCCAGTCTACAGTACCTGTCTAGAAGAAACCTGAGGTACTCAGAACAGTCCTGCTGAGAGCCCATGTTGAACCAGGGAGGCCGAGACACTTCCAAGAAGTTTCTGGGAGCATATGCTGCCCTCTACAGGACACACGCACACAAACACACAGAGAGTCTCATTGTCATCCACCATTACAATCCACAAGTAACAATATTTGGTATAAATCTGTTACGCAGAGGCAACACTAACCTGTGTGTGCGCAAGGAAAGCAAAGAGCAACTGAAGCTTTTTCATCAGTGTGTGGGAACCGTTCAGATGTAAAGATAAAACATGCCTCCTGAAACTGAGAAAAAAAAAGTCATATTCAATCCTGTGTTACATAAAAAGGGTGTGTATATGTATATGTGTGTATGTGTATATATACACACACACTCACTCTGTGGCCATGAAGAGGGTCTGGATGATGCTGTTCATGTAACAGGTGTTCCCCAGGTTGACTAGGCCTGTCTTGCCCGTCTCAGACTTCCCAGCTTGCCTCAGTAGACCAGACACAAATGAGTTGGACTGAGACGTCCAGGCACTTTGATTCAACACCAGTTTAATCTTCTCCTCGCCGGGTTTTGGGAGATCCTGACAGAACAAATTTAAATAATTTATAAGATACAGAACACAAAGGGTACCCTGGAAATTCACTGGTAGAAATTGACAACAAATATTGCAGGTTTTGATTATTTTTTCAATGATGAACACAAATCAATACATTTTAGAAATATTGTTGCATGAGGTGTTCTGCACTCGTTTACCTTGATGGCCTCTAGTATGTGGTCATAGAGGTCAGGGAAGCCGGAGTACTGGTACATCATGCAGTGTATGAGCTCCGTGAACTGCACCAGGAAAGCTTTACTGGTGGGGAGACCATCTGTCCTTAAGGATTGGACTAGATGCACCACATGTGGAACAACCTAAGAAAGTGAGGGATGAAGGGAAGAGAAAAATAAGGACACTGTGGTGTTGAAAACAGTGGAAGCTACTACTTATATTAATCACACAAATATTCAGGGCTGTCAGCCAGAGGGAAGCTGCACATAAGGAACCCCACAGAGAGTTCAGTCTCATTTTCTGATTATTTTTGAGTCTATTCATGTTCTTGGATTCTAATAGGCCAACTCAAGGGCCATTGCTCGGCATTCTAGTGCATCACACGTCCTTAATGGTGGAGCAAGGCCAGGCCTGGGGTTCTGGGATAAGTCTGTGCAGCTTTGAAGTAATTTAAACCAGAGGAGAAAAAAATGAGAAAACCGATACAGTGGCCGGCCATTTGAGAGGGAAATGGGCTGTGAGGAGACAGGAGATCCCTTACCAAATGGAAGGCCTCGGGAGAGTGCTGGAAACTCAGCAGCATATGAGAGAGCACGGCTAGAGCTCCCTGCCGCACTATAGGGTACCACAGACGACTGAATACCTGTGGATTAAAAATAAATCTTTATGTCATTAAACGATTAAAACAATCACTACATTTTCTCCTTCCTGAGGGCAACAATAGATTAAAACGAGGACTTGACGAACCAGTTCAATCTTGAGCAGAGTGACATCAATAAGGATAGTGAACTTCTGAACTGCAGCGAGTCCTTTCAACAGAGCGATGACCCAGGTGTCAACGTGATGGGCCAGAGGCCAAGAGAGCCAGTCAATCATCCTAGACGGACAGAAGAAGAGTGTAGATAATGAGCAAAATGGAGACATTAAACACTGCAAACCTCCAACTTAAATATTCTTAAATAAGTGTGTTTTAATTTGTCAAAGTTGTCAATGTGTGAGGTAACCTGCAGAGGGCTTTAGTCATGCTCGCGTCTTTGACATTCTGGTCTGTGGTGAGGCTCTTGATGAGCACCGTGATCATCTGGACAGGGATGTGCTGGACCAGGCTGGCGAGGGCGATGGATGGCTCAAAGGAAGGATCTGCGAGATGTAAATCAGAATCAAAGTGAACACAATTACCCAACTGTACATTTTATTTTTGTCTCAATGGACAGTAAGTGCCATTCAAACATGAACATTTTTGATTTGTACCATGCAGTGCAAGACCAGCACAAACTAAGGCCTCAACACAACTGTTGATTCTTTAAGCTTCACAATGTTTGTATTCACAGCAGGGCTGGTTATGTTGTATTTTAAGTAGTTAATGTTGCTTTATCCATCCCTGGCCCAAGCATTTGACAATTGTTTCGGTCGGGACGTCTTGAAGTCCCTAACCCTGATCCAAGGTCTGTGCTGAGTATCTGACAATATAGATTGAGAATACATGTTTATTTCTTCTCACATAATAGAGCTGCACTTCAACTAAATTAGGCCTATTTTAACATTAAAAACATATTTAATGCTTTTACAGTTGATTATTGAGAAACTGTGGAAATCTCCACTTTAAAAAACACTTTACAAATGCAGCAATGTCACTGAAATCGAGGCAGAATGACCTTTTAACCCACACAGGCTCTGCTCGCACCGCTCACTGTCACATGCTGTCAGTGTGACTCTTTCATTGTAACTGAAGCCCGCTGTTTGTTTATTTCGTGCTGCTTCACAGTTCAGTCTCTCAACAACAACACTGCACTGTTCGCTCAGGACACTGTCACTAAAATGTACCACCAATAAAAGGTCTGCAGCTGTATTTAAGCTTTCAACTGAAATATTCTGAACTTAACTACATCCTTGTAAAATTAAGCCTCGACTCCCCCCATTAAAATAACCAGTGAGTCAATAATACTAACTGAAAATTGTTGGATTTACATCCAACCTACACGCAAATGAATCAATGTCAGCTTTTGGCAGGGCCCAAAAAAAACAAAATGAAAAAAGGTAACTGTCTGCACGTGCTCAATCTTGCGTTAATAACCCTGGTACTAACGCCATTATTTGTCGAGAGAGATTTACAAGAAATGGGTCCATGCTGCCAAATGCAAATTCTCTTTCTCCATTACTATCTGGCTCACATCCATGACAGTTTGAATAAAATACAAATTTGTTAATATTCATTCTTTGCGCTATTAAACGTTCTAGAATGAAATAAGATGCATGTTTCTGTTCCATTAAACTGCATCCCCATGTATTATAGACAGAATGAGTCTCACCTGTGGAGGAGATAATGGAAAAGACTTCCTGCAGTGAGGGAAGCAGTGTGGTGGGGTCAGCCTTCCAGATGTTCTGCAGCAGCGTGCTGACCTTAGTCACCTGACCCACATACTCTCTCAGCTCTCGCTCTTGGCTGGAGAAGCAGTGGAAGTAACTGATGGTCCTGACCAGCTGCTGGCAAAACAGAACGCCTGACTTATCCCTCGGGATGCACTGCACAAAGTCCGACAGCAGAGTGCTCAGACGGGCACAAACAGTTGGCTCCGGACGCTCACACACCATCCTTAAGACCTCAACCTGGATCATGCTGAAGATCTCCAGCACTGACGGGCAGCTGATGAGCAGCCGCAGGCAGCAGTGGATGTGTTCTATTATGGCTGGGTCTCTGTTGCTCAGCTGGCCATAGCCCTGCTGGAGAAGACTGAGGACAAAGTCTTTACTGAAGAAAAGCTCAAACTCAGGGCGGTGGTAACGCGCATAGGCTTCCAAAACCTGGAAGCCAATCTGTTTCTGGAAGGCATCTTCACCAAGCAAGATGAGGCGGGTGGTGAGAGTAAACAGCGCCTGACACTGCTCCTCGGTCACATCTTTCTCTGCTGCTTCCACTACCTTCTTCACAATGGCCCTCTTCACTAGAACAGAGTGATCGGAGCTCACGAGGCCCTCCAAAATCTTGTCCATTATGACGGTCTGTAGAGGAGAATACAGGAAATAATTAGTTGACACTTTGTTATCACAGAGTCTGGCATCATACTTTACTATCACTTTGGGGATATCACAAATTGTTTTTGTTGTTTAAATCACAGTGAACACAAGAGAGAGTTTGGTCTCATTGGCGTGCCGAGCTCTTTCCACTCCACCTGTCAGAGCGCATCAATTGTCTGCATTCACTGAGTTAACATTGTCAGCATACAAACACAGAACATGTTTACTCAGCTGAATGGGCAGCGACATGTACTATAGACTGAGCCTCATTAAAGCCAAGTAAACTAGTCATAGATGTTGAGTATTTTTGTAATCAAACATACAGGTTTTTGATACATTATAATTGATTAGAATTCCTGCAGGGTTCACTAAGTTTAATCTTAGATTTTTAAGACATTTTCAATATGATATAATTTACAATATGATGCTTGTTATAACAGTTATTCTGGTCAAAGTATAAATAATTGAATTATCTGTGAAAACGTGATAATTAATTCTAAGAACTAGGGCTGCGAGCAGCATTGTGCTGGCCCGAGCACTTGCGATCTCGGGACCTGATGCGGCCGCCGGGAGGGCTAACAGGGACCAGGCGAAACGGTTCCGTGTTGCTTGCGTTTTGTGCATCGCAGGAAGGATAAACACGTCTCTTCCTGCCTCCGTCACGCTGCGCTGGACTACGCCCACGCCATCAGGTGTAGACCACACGGTGAAAATCTAATGTAAATCAAAAAAAAGTTGTAAAACGAGGTTTACCTCCTCTTGGCAGTAGGTGGTGCTATCACTACATACAGACTAAAAGATCTGTTCAGGTCAAAAACACTCTTGTTTCTCTTCAGATCGTATACGTCTTTCACCTTTTCAACAGTCTAAGACTGGAGTCTATGACCGTTAAAGGACTAAAGCAAACTGACCACTAAGGAATTATTTGCTTAATGAATCCTTTGAAGTGTTTTTTTGTCAAGCCCATCCATTAAAACCATATGAATGTCTTCAGGTGGCGGGCTGTTATTACACACATGTACTTTGAGGGATATTGAAAAAAGTACACTGAAGTTAAAGCAGTTCCGTGTGTCACGGTGACACGTAGACATTTCACACCACGCCACTAGCCTGGTGTTGGACAAAAACTCACAGTTTCCATAAGACTTCATCATCAATGTCTTGAGGCCCTTCTGACAATGTTTGACATGGTTATGGAAGATGGACGAGGAGGAGTACATCAAAGTGTAAGACATGCAAAAAACAAGACATTTTCCGTTGCCACCAGGGGGCGCAGTGATTTTAAGTCATGATTTCATGAGTTGTCATATTTCCAGTTTGGAGTCAATTGGATCATGTGTATCCGAGATACAACTACCTCGTGTTTTGATGGTGATTCATCCATATTTGATGTCAAGGTCACACCGTGTGACGAAGAAAACTCACAACTTGAGTTGGTTTTAATCTCCATCTTGTTAAGATGACACTCACTGAATTTGAAGTTGATCTGTTGAATCCTCTAGGAGGAGTTTGTTAAAATACACAACGTCTAAAATGCCCATAATGGCCAACTTCCTGTTGCGTTTATCAAATTTGTGCCGGGGACCTTTTTAATGATACATGTGTGTACCGAATTTCGGGAAGATCGGTTAAACCAGACGGAATTGCTGCGTTTTAGGGGGGCGCTGTTGAGCCATTTTGCCTGTACTGTACTGCAATGTAGTTTGTGTACAATAGCTGTGAGCCTATTTTTGGCCTCTGTTCCCGATATTTTCATTTATTTACTTCATTTTCTAAATCTAGTTACTGTATATAATTTCGCTTAAAATGATTGTTTGTTACATCCATCATGGTTTCATCATGTGATTTATGTGAAGGTGCTGTTGCAAAACTACGATTTCCCTTTAGGATAATTAAAGCACTTTTATCTTTACACTGTTTATCTGTCTATGCAGATGAACCAACAAATTCAACAGACTCAAAACCAGGCAAACGGAAAATATAATGACGTTACACGTGTTCAACAATATTTGAAACCTTTTTTCTCCCGGTTGTTTTTTGTCGTTGAGGAAAACATCGAGCCTGTGTGGAAACAGGCGGCTAGCATGCTAACGCTAGCTGTAACGTTAGCATGAACGGGCGCTTCTCCGACAGTTTAAAAACAGGGCTCGGATGTTAAATACAGCCACAGACATCTGGTGCCTGCTCTCCTGCTCCAGCATGACCGCTGTTGTTAAAATCACATATATCTATAAAGAAAACAACAAAGCAGCCAAACAGGCCTGACATTAGCTGGGTAACGTCAGGAGCCACTGACTTAGCACAAATGCCGCTAACGTGTAAATTAACCTGAGAAAAGGGGTTTATAATGTGAACTCACCAAAATAGAGCATGTCAACAGTGTCCAACCTGAATATCATAAACTGTCGGTCGACAAAAAACGACTTTTAACAGATAAACCCGTTTTATTTTGGTTCCATTTGTTCGCTCAGCTGATCAACCGTCGGCTGACGTCATCCCGTGGACAGAGACACTGGAAGGACCCCTGCGAGAAGCGATGTTCGTCGCTTACTGTGCCTGTTCCCGCAGAGGAATTTTTTTTAGCATCAACACCGGAAGTGTCATGTGCAGAGACAATTCTGAGTCCTGCTTGATGACAAGATTTAAATGTAGTAAAACCGTAGTTGAGATATTTATGAACTTTTGAGGAGTTTGTGTACATCATATGTGCTGCTTTTAAGTAATCCTCGTACATTCCCCGCTTCCCAAGCTCTCAAGTGTTCACATCCTTAACGAAGCCTGAGTATATTTACAAATATACTACATTGTTATAATATTTGATTACAAGTTTAAGTCAAGCACTCATAATTTAAACCGAAGCAAAGATATGAATGATTGGGGGAATGTGCTTTAAGTATACACATTAAAAAAAAAATATATATATAAATATAAGAATAAGAATAATATAAGTAAATTATAATTTTATCTCAGCTTTTATGAAGTCAAGTTCATTTATTTATTAACATTAAACTCTCTGGAGGGAATGTCATCAAAAACATGGAAGAACTCGTTCACGGCTGAATAGCAATGTTTCCCTGAAGGCAGCATCCCCGAGTCTCGCGATAGCGCGCACGCACCGGATAACATTAGCGGGCTGAGAGCGCGGGTGCCCGAGAGAAAGCTTTGCTAGTGCGGCAGCGGCTCCTGAGACGCTCCGGAGTGTTTTCATTAAAAACAACAGGGTTCTCCTCGTTTACCGAGACTAAGTCCGGAGGATCTTCAGCGGCTTCCACACGGCACGACACCGGGCAGCTGATAGCGGACCACAGACCCGGACCGAAGGGGAAATTCGATAGAAAATGTCCGAAAGCGAAAACTGCGTGCTGCCGCGGGAAGAGCTCCCTGAAGTTGTAGAAGCCAGAGGAGCGGAGGTAAAGACGGTGAATACCCGAAGAGTCTCCTGTCAACACCGGGGAAATGTCTCACTAAACCCCCGGCACGAGTTTAAAGTTTGACTCTCCTCTGTCTGTTAAATTCGGCTTCGTGAAACTTTCACTGTGTCGACGTTAATGCGGACTGTGTTAGCTAGTTAGCCAGTTAGCTAGCGGTGCTACCATTAGCTCTCTCCGGTGTCTGAAGCTAACGTCACAGCTCGGAGAGGCAGCAGCGGAGAGGCCGGGCTCACGCTGCTAGCTTAGCCCCGTTAGCTTCCCATTGATGGTCGCGGTAAAAGTAGCGGCGTGTGTTTGTGTTTACCACGGGACCAGAGTCACCCGGAGGTCGGGTCGTAGTGACCGTGATGCTGCGGCTCTTTGGGGAAACATGAGAACAGAGGAGAGCCGCCGCAGCAGCAGCTCTGGGCTCAGCTCGGTCCCATCAGGGTCTTTGTTTTCAGACGCTGCCTCCGAGCTCCCCGGTCTGTCACTAGACTTCCGCTGCTGTTGTTGTGAAGAGGATGAACGAACTTAACAGAAACAGCTCGAGTTCTCTCATCTGTAAACATCGATATCTTTATATAAGATAAATATGAATGATTCAACACATTATAAATATATTGACTCTTTAAAAACAACTCGATTCGATTACTACTCCACATCACGTGCTGGATTACTCTTTCATTATCATGTCCTTTTATGTGCCACATTCTTTTTATTATTATTTAATACTCAATACATTTCTACTTTTCTTTATTCCAATTTTAGTCTAGTTTATTATTTTGTTTTATTATGTAACTAGGCAATAGTCTCCTTATTATCATTTAATATTTTATACTTGTAATACTTTAATACTATTGCATTAGTCTTTGTTGTTATAACTTTAGAGCAAGATCTGGTACAGGTTTTTACTTTGGGATTTATAAAGTTATATCTTATCTTATGAAGAGTGAAGATATTATCTTCTGTACAAATATAGCACATGTCACATTGTCAAACTAAACTAAAGGAAGTCAATGCTGTTAGCCTCTGAGTGAATAGTAAAATAAAGTGTATTGATGGAAAATTTGTGACAACATCCCATCCCATATTCCTGTCTGCTGTTTTGGGGGGTGAACGTAAATTTAAAGAATATCCAAATAATAAAACGGTCTTCTCATGTTTTTCCTGCTCAGGATAAGTCTGACTCTTCAGATGCTGGAAAAGAGTCCTCCTCAGATGCCGGTCCCGATGGAGCAGATGCATCATCTTCCTCAGCTATTGCTCCAGGTTACGAGGAGAAAGTGGTAAGGGGCCGTGCCCCGTAGCTCACATTGCACGCCACAAGTCCCTGTTCTTAGATAAATAAGTTAAAGACAATTTTTTCCCCGTGTGTGTGTGTGTGTGTAGCAAACAGACCGGACCAACAGATTTGAGTACCTGTTGAAGCAAACAGAGTTGTTTGCTCATTTCATCCAACCAGCTGCACAGAAGACCCCTACCTCTCCACTGAAGATGAAACCAGGACGTCCTCGCATAAAAAAAGATGAAAAACAAAACCTGCTGTCTGCTGGAGAGTGAGTCTAAGACCTCCTAGTATAGAAGTTTTATATTTAATAAAGTCCGCATCTTTTATGATTCGGAAAGATTGTCTTTGATTGACAGCAACCGGCACCGGCGGACGGAGCAGGAGGAGGATGAAGAGCTTCTGAACGAAAGCACCAAGACGACCAATGTCTGCGCTCGTTTTGACGATTCTCCCTCTTGTAAGCAATGACCTGTTTTTATCTGAGCATGAGAGGAAGGAACTTTGTGAAGTAGTTGGAAGGAGTGTTGATGCCATAAAATGTCACATTCCCTACGTTTTAAGATGCATAATGGATTGTTGACATCTTAAAGATCGTGATATAAAATTGTCAGTTGGCCCACCCTAATGCAAAAGTGATCATTATTTGTGTTTTTGTCCCACATCTAGATGTCAAAGCTGGAAAAATGAGGGACTATCAGGTCCGTGGCTTGAACTGGCTCATCTCTTTGTATGAAAATGGCATCAATGGCATCCTCGCTGATGAAATGGTGAGTGGCTCTCTTGCGGTCAAAAGTATCGCTTTTACATTAGCATGTGTATATTTAGTTTTTTCGTGTATTGTCCCGCCTCACACCCTCTCTCGCTCTGCTGTTTCTTAGGGTTTGGGTAAAACTCTCCAGACTATCGCCCTGCTGGGTTACATGAAGCACTACAGAAACATCCCGGGTCCCCACATGGTGCTGGTGCCCAAGTCCACCTTATACAACTGGATGAACGAGTTCAAACGATGGGTTCCCTCTCTTCGTGCAGTCTGCCTGATTGGAGACAGAGAACAGAGGGTAGGCTTTGTCTTAATGTTGTGATTATCTGGAAGCCGACATTCAACTGAAAATATGATTTTTTTTTTTTTTTATAGATTTTGTGTTTCAGTCTGTAATGCTTCATATTTGATGGATCACAGTCGGTCAAGCCACATTTTAGCATAGTAGCTTCAGTTTGAACAGAATCACCATTTTCAGCATCTCAATTTTGGTGTCTGGTTTGGGGTTATTGTTACTATCATCGCTGATGAGAAATTTGGGTAAATTACATTTACAGCTGTGATCATTTAATTTCTTTCTCTGTGAGAGTCAAAGTGAGTATGTGTTGAGGTGAGAAAGAGAACTGAGTAGATGCTTTAGTTGTCAACAGCATGCACAAGATTCTTTTTCAGGTGGATCATCTGTCACTGTTGGCTACAGTTAACTTTAGCTTCACAAATGGGAAAATAACTCTCGGTAATTTGGAAGTGATAATCCGAAAACTGTGCTCAAGATTGCCAAGAACGATATGCAGAATTAGCATTGTAAATTCTAGGTTACTGTCACAGGTCAAGAAAGTAAAATGCTGAACATGTTTGCCTTGTTCTCAGACTGCTTTGATCAGAGATGTGCTGCTGCCAGGAGAGTGGGATGTGTGTGTCACATCCTACGAGATGCTCATCATTGAAAAGGCTGTGTTCAAGAAGTTCAACTGGAGGTACCTCGTAATCGACGAAGCCCACAGGATCAAGAATGAGAAATCAAAGGTCAGACAATAAAACAGATATTCACATGTTTCACAACTACTTTTCTTTTACATTTAATGTAGCAGGGTAGTCCAGTAAAGCTTAAGCTTTGTTTGTTTTCCCACAGCTATCAGAAATTGTACGAGAATTCAAGACCACCAATCGTTTACTGCTGACTGGAACACCCCTTCAAAACAACCTCCACGAGCTGTGGGCTCTGCTCAACTTCCTGCTGCCTGACGTCTTTAACTCAGCAGATGTGAGACTTGATAAGAATCAAGGGGGGATATTACTGAAAACATAACCTCCTCACTTCAAGTCTGTTTAGTAGAAAAGTGTTTTCCCCTCTGGTACTAATCTTTCAAATTTTAATTTTCCCTCCCCCTTAAGGACTTTGACTCCTGGTTTGACACAAACAATTGCTTGGGTGACACGAAGTTGGTGGAACGTCTTCACACTGTATGTATTGAATTCCCTCAATGACAACTTTTAACTGAACTGTTCATTTTTAAATGTATTGTACTTGCGTGGATTGTAGCTTTTTAAAGCCACCGTTTTTTTCTTTTGTGTAGGTTCTACGTCCTTTCTTGCTCCGTCGTATTAAAGCTGACGTGGAGAAAACTTTGCTCCCAAAAAAAGAGATCAAGATGTACGTGGGCCTGAGCAAGATGCAGCGAGAGTGGTAAGCAGTTGACCTTTACATGTTTAAAATTAGCCCCAAGCATCTTTTTTCCCCCTCCATCTTTAACGTATGTAATGTAATATGGACCTGTGTTGCAACACGTCAGGTACACAAAGATTCTGATGAAGGACATTGACATTCTGAACTCAGCGGGTAAGATGGACAAGATGCGCCTGCTGAACGTTCTCATGCAGCTCAGAAAATGTTGCAACCACCCGTACCTGTTCGACGGAGCTGAGCCAGGTCCTCCGTACACAACTGACCTGCATCTGGCCGTGAACAGTGGCAAGATGGTGGTGCTGGAGAAGCTGCTACCCAAAATGAAGCAGCAGGGTATGTGGATTATCACTTGAAACTAAGGGGTCTCCTCTTCTTTTTCATTCAGCATTTAACTAAAAACCTGTTCATATATTGATAACATAGATGTGCAAAATGTGCATAGCAGTCATAATATATTGAAGTGATTATTCTTGGCATAGTCAATGTTTAAACATACCCAGAGGTAATTTAACTCTTCTGTACATTTAACTTACAACCATTATCCATTTTCCCAGGTTCCCGTGTGCTCATCTTCAGTCAGATGACCAGGGTGCTGGACATCTTGGAGGACTACTGCATGTGGAGGAACTATGGGTACTGCCGCTTGGATGGTCAGACGCCGCACGAGGAAAGACAGGTAAGACGCTCCCTTCTCAAATATGTTACAAGTCAGGGTCTATGAGAGTAGATTTACATGAAGTGAGTGTAATATGAGACACTCAAGCTTCTTGTATCTTTGCTTGTTTTCAGATCTCTATCAACACATTCAATGAGCCCGGCAGCGCTAAGTTCATCTTCATGTTGAGCACCAGGGCCGGTGGGCTGGGGATCAACCTGGCTACAGCCGACGTCGTCATCCTCTACGACTCGGACTGGAACCCTCAAGTCGACCTGCAGGCCATGGTTAGTACTTTGAAGTAGTTTGGGGACGGATACCGGAACACTGTTGGTTTCTGACACGGGATAACATAATTAGTTTGATCTTCTCATTTAAGGACCGAGCTCACAGGATTGGTCAGCAGAAGCAGGTACGCGTCTTTCGTTTCATCACCGAAAACACAGTGGAGGAGAGGATCGTAGAGAGGGCCGAGATGAAACTGCGCCTGGACTCCATTGTCATCCAGCAAGGTAAATCCTCATCAGCTGAGCTATGATTTCAAGTGAACGTGGCTATAAAAGCAAGTTTTAACATCCTCAGGTGTGATTAGAGCGAAAGGGCAGATTGAACTGGAACAAACAGATTTGATCTAAATTCTGAATAATAATCAAGAATTAGCGTTTCTCATTGGTACAGAATCTTTTTTTAGATTGTAATTAAATAAGATGGAAGGTTTTGTGTAAGTGATCGTTTTGTTGTTTTGTTTGTTTAACAGGAAGACTCGTGGATCCAAACGCAAACAAGCTGGGCAAGGATGAGATGCTGTCCATCATCCGTCACGGTGCCACACACGTGTTCGCTTCCAAAGAGAGTGAGATCACAGATGATGACATTGATGCAATCCTGGAGAGAGGTGAAAGAAAGGTGAGCAAAAGAGTCAATCTCTTGATCAGCATTTCCTAATTAATGCTTTTTTTTTTTTGCATGAAATTTAAACTGAAAACTCTGATATTGTCATATACTAGACTATGGAGTTGAAGGAGAAGATGTCGTCTCTGGGTGAGAGTACCCTGAGAAACTTCACCATGGACACAGAGAACAGCAGCGTGTACACATTTGAAGGAGAGGACTATAGAGAGAAGAAAAAGGTAAAGAAACCAACATCAGTAATCCGTCTATTTCTCATTCCAGCGACAGGAACCCTCGAGACATTATCTTATTTCCTTCTTTTGTCTTCATTCAGGTCATTACCAACTGGATCGAGCCGCCCAAGAGAGAGAGGAAAGCCAATTACGCTGTGGATGCCTACTTTAGAGAAGCCCTGCGTGTCAGTGAACCCAAAGCACCCAAGGTATGGACTGATCATTGTGCAAACACCCCGAGGATAAAAAATAAAAGAAAGAATGTGTAATGTCAGCGTACTTATGATGGATGGTTTGTTATCCTGTTTGTGGCATAACATTTGTCTATTTGACTCGATTTCCCAGGCTCCTCGTCCTCCCAAGCAGCCAAATGTCCAGGACTTCCAGTTCTTCCCCCCTCGTCTCTTTGAGCTTCTTGAAAAGGAAATTCTCTTCTATAGGAAGACCATAGGCTACAAGGTACAAATATATATTTCAGACAAGAGTGGGTTTGCTTTTAATGTCTTTAGAAATGTCTCTAAGTCGTTCTGTGGCCTTGTCTTCTTAGGTTCCCCGTAACCTGGAAATGCCAAACTCTGCTCAGGCGCAGAAAGAGGAGCAGGCTAAGATTGACGAGGCCGAGGCTCTCACAGAGGAGGAGCTGGAGGAGAAGGAGAACCTGCTGCAACAGGTACTGAATGTTCTCAATCAATGGTCTAAATTTTTGACTGGTGTACTGCAAATCCAAAACCTTGTTTGTGTGCACACTGTGATTATGTGTACCGTCTCTGCAGGGATTTACTATTTGGAACAAACGTGACTTCAACCAGTTTATCAAAGCCAACGAGAAGTGGGGAAGAGATGATATCGAGAACATCGCCAGAGAAGTGGAGGGGAAAACCCCCGAAGAAGTCATGGAATATTCTGGTAAAAAATCTAGCTGTCCTCTTCTGCCTGGAAAGCAAAACCAAATCTATGACTTCGACCCGTTATACAAAAAAATTTGTGGGTAGATGCATGATTTTGATTTAATATTGGCTTGATCCTCCAGCTGTTTTCTGGGAGCGCTGCAATGAGCTGCAGGACATCGAGAAGATCATGGCCCAGATCGAGAGAGGAGAGGCCAGGATTCAGAGAAGGATTAGCATCAAGAAAGCACTTGACTCAAAGGTAGCTGACTGTTCACTTGTGGTTTAAACGAATTACTTTGATCTTTAAATCTCCCTCTGATCCCATAACTGTCTCTTAATCACATTATCCTCAGTTCTTTATTAATTACTGATCCCTCAACGTGTTCCCATCTCCTCGCTTAGATTGGTCGCTACAAGGCTCCCTTCCATCAGCTCCGTATTTCCTACGGCACCAACAAAGGCAAGAACTACACGGAGGAAGAAGACCGCTTCCTCATCTGTATGCTCCACAAGCTGGGCTTCGACAAGGAGAGTGTGTACGATGAGCTGCGTCAGTGCATCCGTAACTCACCTCAGTTCCGCTTCGACTGGTTCCTCAAGTCCAGGACCGCCATGGTGAATTTTGGCTTCATTGCACCATTTGTCCTGTATTTATATATTTATTTACTTAATGATTAAAATTGTGTTTTTGTAAATTTGTTGTACAGGAGCTTCAGAGACGATGCAACACCCTAATTACGCTGATAGAGAGAGAGAACATGGAGCTGGAGGAGAGGGAGAAGGCGGAGAAGAAGAAACGAGGTCCAAAGGGTGCATCAGTAAGTCATGAATCCAAAGTCATTCAACAGAAGGGAAACAACTGGTTAATCATTGCTGCTAAAACAGTTTGAATTCAAAACAATATTAATCTGGCGCTAGGTGATGTTTCCAATGAATCAATCCTGTGCCAGTATGACAGCTGGGTTTTGGTACAAATTTGAATACCTTGCTTTGAGTCAAATGTTTTTGTTGACACACATCTACAAGAACTTTGCCTTTCAAAATAAAATAAAAATGTTTTGATTGGAAACAAACAGCAAATAAAAAACCCACGGTAGAAAAATGTATACAGTCCAGAAATAGAACAGGATTATGGGAGGTGTATAAGATATTATATTTTCCTCTTTCTGCTCCTTCTGGTTAATTGAATGTGTAAAAGTGTATTGGTTTGTTTTGTAGAAGTATTTTTGGATTACACTGAAATTAGCAAAACAAACCGAATTCTGAGAGTCCTGTGTGTTTGATCCCTTAAACCACCATGATCTGCTTTATATGCCGACTCTGTCACTCTTTATACTAACTCTCCTAACTTCCTCCAAACTTCTACCACTACTACTTTGCTCGAAACTCAATTCCTGCTCATTTATCCCTCGTCCTCTTTGTCTCCTCTTCTTCCAGGCTCAGAAACGAAAGTCAGAGGGAACCCCCGACGGTCGCGGACGCAGGAAGAAGCTCAAGTTGTGAAGCTGTTGACGAGCAGCAGTATCAGAATTTGAGAGCGCAGCCAGCTCCAGTACTGTTAGTTCTAGTGTCTGTGTTTGTTTAGCAGGCCGTGATATTGTACTGTGTTAAACACCCCGACGGACTGATCTGGTCGTTTTTTAGGTTTTTAGGAAGTGCTCCTCTACAAGCCGGCCTCGTCGTCACTGGCCCTGAACACTGCAGCTGTGCTGGTTTAGTTTTTTGTTTGCTAGTCCTTTTTTTACTAGTACTTCATTGAAATAAATGTATTTATGCCTGTTGGTTGTACTACATTCCATTGCTTGAAACGATATGTACCTTTTTTTTTTTTTTAAGAAAAACATTTGTTCTTTTATCTTCCTATGTGAAGTAGAAAATGTCTTTTGAAACATCAGAAATAAACCTCCCCCCTTTTTTAAAAAAGTGTGTGCACTATATTAAATAAGACACCGATTCAAAAAATGAACATTTATATTTGGCAGTTGAAGTGTACAAACATCCAAACACTAGAAACTGACACAAAATTAAAAAGCCATAAAATTCTAACAATTAGCACGTTCAAATATACTGTAGAGGAATATTCATAATGTTTGATACTGCACTTGTTTTTTCTCAGAACTTGACTGACAAACTAGAAATAAGTAAAGTTCATGATTCTTCAAGTTTCACCAGGTTGTAATACCTTTAGTCCTGCTGTGAAATGTACACAGATTGTTTTTGCATCCGACTTCAGCCACATTAACCTGAAAAAATGTTTAAAAATCTGCATTCTCAAGACAAAAGATGACATTTAAAAATCCCTTTCAGTGACACCATAGTGATATTGTTAAGTCAGCGGTGGGCAGGTATACTGAAGGCTTCTTAAAGCACAACAGACACAACAGCAATATTAACAATCATTTATCACATCATTCTTTAAGGTCAACTAACATTCAATCTGCTTTTGCTCTAGACAAAACAAATAAATGAACACAGTGAATTACAGTAATAAAAAAAAAAACTTGGTAAACTAATTATTTTTAAAGGAGGAACATAGAAAATGTTTCACTTAATGGTTGCCTTTTACTTGGTAAATAATTGCATTCAGTAAATTGGGATTTTCATGCACTTGCAGACATTGAATAAAGAGGGATATTTTACAACTTGGCAACCGGTAAAGCTGGGGAATATTTTTAAAGGCCTCTACATACATCCATGATTCAGAATAGGCAATAACCTATAATACATTACAGCAAGAACTAACCACCATCAGAGATCAGTAAGAACACTGGTGCTTCCTCTGTGCGTGGGCCACACACACGTACTGTGCTGTCCACCTGGTTGTTCTTGGCTCCTCAGTGCTGCGAGAGTTGGGCATTGAAGGCACATTGGTGAGGGAGACTACAATAGTCTTTTATTTTTAAATAGCAGGCAGGTGTTTGAGGTGGTCCACATCTAGACCTCAGAGCTGTCTGAGCTGCTCCACATGCCCGCTGGGCCCTGGCTGTGGCCCCCGTACGCAGAAGAAGATGAGGTGGTGTACGGCGGGAACTGGCTGCTCTTTTCCCGCCTCTTGCGTCGCAGCAGCAGAATGACGACGGTGGCGATGAGGCAGACGAGCAGGACCAGGCCGATGAGCCCCACCAACATGGGCAGGGTGGAGGTGTCGGCCGGCTCCCTACCAGAGCTCTCCAGCTGGGGGCGCTCCAGGAGAGCGTCGTGGTTTGGGGACCAGGGCTGGCGCTGGCTGACCACCATGCGGTCCGCCCGGTCCAGAGCGATGTGCTGCATGTTGGTGCCACGGTTGTTGTCGACACCGATGTCCTGGGGCACATTGGGGCTAGAGAGAGCGGGGGCGGCGCGGCGGTGGCGAGTGTGGGGCTGCTCAGCGGAGGACACGCTGTGATGGAGGTACTCCACACTACGCTTGCCGATGTTACGGTTGGCGTTTTCTTTGGAGCGGACGGTGTAGATAGTGTGGATGAACCATTCTCGACCGGCAGCCACCTGGGGAAGAAAGATAGTTCAGCTTGATCCTTCTATGTCTACGTGTTAATGTGCAACTCATGAATATCGTAAGTATTCAAAGACCTGGAAAAGTGGAGATGACGACAGCGTGAACCCGTCTGACCCCGGCTGTCTGACCAAAGACAGAGCTCCAGCTGTGTCTTGGGCCAGTGTGGCCTTAAAAGCGACATCGCCAAACGCTGAAGCTTGAGTGTCCGGCTGGGCCTTGTCCTGCAGAGCAACACACACAGAAATCAGGAATGAGATCCAGCTCGTTTGGCTTCAACAACACAACCCAAAGCGTTGTCCTGTCCCATCTTACCAGAATCTTGAATCTGTAAAGCAGAGTTGAAGCGTCTGCCAGGCAGCCATACTCCTTGTTGGTTGGGTTGTATTTGGGAACGTAACCGTCTGCTCCTGTGCAGAGGAAAACTTTCTCGATGCTGCAGGAGAACGAGTCGCCCAGATTCTGGACCGGGTCCACCATCACACGGCCGTAGATCATGGAGCCTGAAGCAAAAGAACAGGTGGAATGGTAAGAGGGACTGTAATATGGGATTCTCTTAGGGTCATGAGCTGTAATTTGACTTAAGGCCCCTGGGTGGCAGCGTTGTCGTACCGTCTGAGAAAGCAGCATCAGTCCCCTCTCCGAAGCCCAGGGAGCCATCGGACAACCACAACTCCTTCTTGGACAACAGGAACATCTGAGTGTTGAGGCTGAACTCTGCTGCAACCGGGTCGCTCACCTGGAACACACGACACGGGTGATCATACCCAGACCAGATCAGTGTTTAGGAAATAAACAGCAATAAGCAATGGGTTAAAAAAAACTTGTTGGAGAGACGGGACATGGGACAAGGGGTGAATCCAAGATTTTTCTTTTCACTTTCTTTAACTTTCTTAGCATTTCATGATGAGATGAGCCCTTTCCCTTGTGCCCTTCTAGTGTCGTAGATGTATTTGTTCATTCTAAAACCATTGGGAGCAAGATGATGTAACCTTTGTTTTGTGAAATATATTCCAATTAGATTTGAGGTATTTTGATATTTCAGACTTGCCGACTAATCCGGGAAAACAATAAAGCCATATTCAACTTATATGAAAGTCTAAATGATTGTTAAGGTGGCATTGCAGTGTCCTCATTAAAAATCGGTGCTCTCACTGATGTAAAAGAAATATATAATGGGGGGGATTTATGTCAGGATGTCCAGACGAACCTGCTGGAAGCGAATGTCCATGTCAAAGGTCAGAGGCTCTCTTGGGTGGCAGACAGGAGGGATGCTGAACTCTCCGTTGGGGGAGGCGATGCAGGGGGTCATCTTCACCGTGTAGGTTCCAGAGTAATCTCGCACCTACAGAGCACGTCACACGGGAACAATGTTAGCGCTTGGTGTTAAGTGTGTGAAGTCTGCTTTACAGTGGGATTTTTCTTTCTCAGCGACGACTCACAGCAAAGTCTGAGACGAAGCTCCACTGCTGCATTGGCTGGTTGTAGGTGGGCTCAGTCCTGACGAGGCCGAGGGTAAACGTCAGCCCGGGGTGGTCGGCGCACATCACCATGGAGGACACGCTGCTCCCTGAAAACAAGCGTATACACTGTCATGAATCTTCTACGCTGCGTTAACGTTGCGGCTGTGTGTCCATCTTTTTTTGGTATTTATAGAGTGACCTTTTTGTATTGTTTGTGCCACTTGCTTCCTAACTGTAAACGCTGCAGGGTGATTTTGACATTTGCTGAAATGACCTCTGGCACTTAAACACAGGAAGGACCCCCAATGTGGAACTCCAGGAATAGATGAAGAGGGGATGTGGGCCACAGGGTAATCCAATATGTGGCTGCTTGTATAGAATGACCCCACAGAATAGGTTTAGGGTGTGGATGGGTGTGTGTGTGTGTGTGTGTGTGTGCGTGCATGTCAGCAGCTCTCTACCTGGATGAGACATCACAAACTGTCCCCTGAAGCGAGCCTCGGTCTTGAAGTGGACAACCAGACGGCCCTCCTCATTTATCCGCATGCTGGTGGGGTACATGGCTCCTATGAGAACAGAGAGTATAGTTTTACAGTGCTAAACAAATGCCACCAACCGGGAGCCGCATGGTTCCTAGGGGAGGACGTACCTTGCAGCTCAGACTCAGGAGGGCTGCCGATTCCGTCCTGCCACAGAATAGCCGTATCGTACACGAAGGTGAGTTTGAGCTCGGACTGCAGGTCGAAATGCTGCCAGCCTCCCACAGCCACGGGAGAGTGGAAGACGTAGGACACGAAGAGTGGGACACGCAAGGTGACGTAGGACTGGACGAGGTTCAGCACCTGAACAAGAGGGAAGACAAGAGACAATTTGGAGAAAGCTGTAAGAAGTTTGTACTCCAACAAATAAGATACAATCATTTCCTCCAGGTGTTGTTATTTATTCATTTAGAGACTAATGAAGCAATTGATAGAAAAAACGACAAAGTTAAGATAATAAAATACATATAAAAAACTAGCAGTGAAAATGTAAGAAATAACTAGTGTTGGATGTGCATGGAAAAATGTACATGGATGTAATTTGCCCTTTCAAGTGAAGATGTGAAAACTGTTTTTCCTCTATGTATTTCCGACCTGTCCATCTGTGCCGATGGAGCCTCCGCAGTCATTCAGAAGCTCCGACATGTCGTAGTAGCTGGTGAACTCCCAGAGGCAGGCCTCCAGGTTGAGGTTCCTGTAGAAGCGCAGAGAGTTGGCCGAACGCATGATGTTGCTGTACTGGTAGGGTGAGGTCTCGCCGATGATCTCCGGGTTCTTTGTGGCGTCGGTGATGAAGCCGTGGCCCGTTTGGATCTCATTGAAGTCCAGTAAGTTGGAGCAGCGGTGGTTTCCCACACGTGTGCCGTCCGGGCTCAGGGTGAGCTCGAAGTTGGACATATGGCGTGTGGAGATCACCGGCAACATGCCTGTCGAGAGCAGGAAGCTTGTTGTTATCAGGGTTTACTTCAGATTAATAACTAATAATGATCCTATGTTGAAAGCTTACCATCCATGTGAGGCATGTTGACAGTTAGTTTGATGAGGTTGGGGAAGTCTGGGTCATCTGGGCCGGTGTAACGGATCTTAGCAGAGAAAGGTTCGGCTCCGACCGTCCCTTGGACGCGAGGCTGACACATACCTGCCAAGAGTTAAAGTCAGTTAAAGCAATTATCTCCATATCAGCACAACACTTTTCACCGGAGTCTCCTCTACGTTCCGCTCACCCTCCTCCTTGCTGATCACAGCTATGGGACTGGACAGCTCCAGGCCTGCGTCTCCGTTGGCGTTGAAGGCTCTCGCCGCACATTGAACCCTGGAGCCGGCTTGGAAGTAGATTGAATCAAAGGTGATGGACTTGGTGTTGGTGAAGAAAGTGTTGGTGTCCACCTCCCTCATGGGGCTGGTCACACCATCGGACCCGGTGGGAGCGCTGACCAGCCAGCGGTACTGGGTGAGGGTGTCGTTGATGTTCTCCGAAGAGCAGATGGAGCCAGTTTTGTCAAAGTCGTTGTACTTAGGGTTGCAGGCCTGACAAAAAAGAAGAAAAACAGATGGTGGATTAACATATATTTTTAAACAACCATTCAAGTTCTGTATTTTCTAAATGATGAACAGAAAGTGAAGCAGCAGCATCCCACTCACCGTCACACAAACAACAGGGTATCCGTTTTGTGGCTGGGGCTTGTCTTTGGTTTTCACAGTGTCATCGTACATGAGCAGGGAGACCACCTGCGGCACTGCAGGGAAGGTGACGTCTGCTACACTGTCCATCTCCTCAATGTAGACGATGGCTTTGTTCATCTGGCGAGGAGAAGAAAGTTAGCAGGCTGTCAACTTTAAAAACTGGCCAACATTTTAAATGAAGCTGTGACCTCTGCCAGTGAGGTTACAGTTTTATGCTGATTCTGCGACTGTGTAGTCATCTATGAATCAGTTTCACCTGCATACTGTAACTCTCAAAATATAACTTAACAAGTCAACAAGTCATTTTACCAAAGACGAGAGGCTGGTCTTGATATTCCCCCTCTAACAAATCATGAAGTTTTTCTCACAAAATGATGAGAACAAAGTTAGTTTAATAGTTTGTTTTTTTACTAACTATACCATTTTCCTGAAGATTGGCAGCCAGTATATAAAAGCAATTACCTTTCAGTACATTGTGCATTTTACAGCCAACTTAACATGCGATATTAACTCTGAGCTATCCCACACAATTTTACGGCATTTCACACATACAGCGTACGTGGTGCTGCAGCTGCATGATCGTCTTACAGGGTCGTAACTCTTAGGTCATGGGTCTGATAAACTTTAAATTTAGATTCCTCCTGCACAGAGCTCTTCTGGTCTGTGTGTTGATTGAGATATGACCCAAAACATCGGCACGATTATCTACACGTCTCTTCTGGTTCAGATTAAGATGAAAAATCCTTGGTTATGAGGATTGTTTTGGATGCCAATAAGCCATTTTTTGTCATCTACCATAAAAGCTCAAGACAATTTAGCCAGAGACAAAGCTATTTCTGTCACGTGAACAGTACCTGCCTGATGTGGAGCACAGGGTTAGAATATCACGGTTCTGTTTATAGGTTCGTCTACTGTTTGGCTCTGCTGGGACATTCCCCTCAGCATCTCATTCCAACCGGACAAGCTTTTTATATAACTCTGTGGTTCGGGCTTGCTGACAGCAATGCCAGCTGCTGCCTGGCTATTTAAACATGGGGCTGACATGACAGGGCGCACGCTCACGTGTGTAGATATACAGCACTGTACATGTGCACATGCAGGATTTGAGGATTTACATCTGATTGTGTGTGTGTGTCTGATTGTGTGTCTGCCATTGTCTCACCTGTACTTCAGCCACCATGTTGTCGTCAGGCTTCATGTGCACGATGAAGGCCTCTCTCATCTCTCTCTGACCGTCGTAGAGGATCTCGATCTCCACAAAGTGTTCCTTCTCACCCTCCTTGAACTCAACATCTTAGAAACCCAGGCAAAGGAGTGAGGAACGAGCCAAAAGATCAAATCTCCAACATAAAATTGCGACAGGAGGCCTTGAGCGGGTTCTTACCCTCTGACAGCGGGTTGTAGTCCTCCCCAGAGGTCGCAGAGCCGTCTTTGGTGTGCACCCTCACTACTGAGACCTTGGATGTGTCTCCGATACGCAGGATAGGAATCTTCACTATCGCCACATCACCTTTGACCTGGGGTTCACGAATACTGTACTTGATCTCAGCGAAACGGATGATGGGCTCTGGATGAGGAAACAGAGGGAACTCGTGAGCAAAAACCACCATCGATATTATGTTAATCACAAAACAGAACAACACGAGTGGTTTGCTTGTTTCTGGGAATCTTAAATATGTAAATCACTCACTGTCTTTCTCATCTGTGACTGTGACCAGCGCCTCCTTCTGCTCCCCGACAGAGGCTCCGTACGGAGACTTGCTCTTCGGAGATCCCAGGACCAGGCGGAACTCCTCGTCCTCCTCGTGGACGGTGTCGTCCATCAGGCTGACCACACACGGCTTCTCTGTCTCACCTGGAGGACAAATGTTAACAGAGTCAGTGAAGTGCTGCAATGGAACAGATTTAAAAGCTGGAGAGGAGGCGAGTCTCACCTGGTTGGAAGGTGATGATGGATGCATCGGTGTTGGGCCTCTCACTGTAGTCCATCATGACCTGAGCAGAGCCCTGGCGGGTGTAACAGCGCACCGTGGACACGAGGCTGATGTCTCCACTGCGGTACACTATGGCTTTTACCTCACTGTCAGACTCATCCACCTTGTAGCTGCCTTCTTTAAACTGAACCTTCGGCACTGCAAGGACAATAATCAGCTTGTTACAAGAGCATCTATAGTGATGGCAATTTGCACAAATTAATTTTTCTGTATTTGAATTACTCTCTAAGCACACGCATTATTATAAGCAGATATAAGGACATTTCAAAGTGTTTGATTGAGTAGTTGTCAACAAATATAACTGCTATTACTATTTGTAATGACACTAGTTAAGGATTATATAAATATTAACTGTTTATAAATATTTCATGACAGATATTTAAATTATTATAAGTCAATATGTACATGTCTTGTAGTTTGTTATTTGTAAAGGTACAAGAGAAAACTGGAGAGCAATGTATAATAACTTGATAAAAACGAATTTATAACAAATTTATAACAATGTTCTTGTGTGTACCTTCAACTATATACTAGTGTGGTATACTGAGCATTTACTTACTGCTTAAATAATACTGCTAAATAGGGGGATAAAATACACTATTACCAACTTCCGGATATGTGTATTTGACACTTACAGTCAGTGACGCTATCATTGATGGTGATGGTGGTCTTGCTTGGTTCTCCTAGCACGGCATTCATGGGCATCCGTAACACCAGGTCAAAGGTCTCTGGCCCCTCCAGCTCCGGCTGACCCAGGTCGTCCAGGATGGTCACTCTGAACGTCTGCATCGTCACTCCGGGAGCGAAGTCGAGGTTGCGACTAATGCCGACGTAGTCGAGTCCGGCTGCGGGATGGAAATGGAGAGGAAGGTCGTTGATTAACGAGGCAATGCACATAACCGAGTGAGTGTTGTGTTTGTCAAAGTGCGGCTGATTTCACCTTCTGCAGAGACGGGTTCACTCTTTCTGGAGCGCACGGTGACAGTGGCCGTCTTGGACAGATCAGTCCCTGTCCTCCAAACCTTCACCTCGACGTAGCCTGAACTCTCGTCTACAATATACTCTGGTTCCCCAAAGTACAGCGAGGGCTCTGTGGGATATGAATAAAAGATGAGACATGGATGGGCAGAGCCTCATAAACTGTTAATCAACTTGCTACTTGGTTGGTTTCTCAGTACATCAACATATTTTGTGGCTTTGTGATCGGGCCCAGATTGACTGAGCCGAGCAACCTCCTTCATTTCTGAGTCAGCACAGGAAGAGAGCTGTCATCCCTCCTATCCTGTCCTCCTTCCACCTTCCTCTCCCATCACCCCATCTCCTCTGAGTCCAGACCGCTCCATCTCAACTCAACGCCAAAGGGCTGAGTTGAACCTGAACATTAAGGTGTGTGCTTGTGTGTGTGTGTGTGTGTGTGTGTGTGTGTGTGTGTGTGTGTGTGTGTGTGTGTGTGTGTGTGTGTGTGTGTGTGTGTGTGTGTGTGTGTGTGTGTGTGTGTGTGTGTGTGCACTCAGGATGATGCATGAGCGACAGGAAGTTCTACAGATAGAGCAGCAGATAAGCACTATGGAGAAAGAGGAGTGGGGGTTGGCAGAGACAGAGACAGAGGCAGGGGCAACCTTACACTTTGCAAAGGGAGAGGGCAAGAATTCAGACCCCTGGAACTCACTGTCAATTCATCTCTCTTCACTAAGGAATAAAGTTTGTTTTCATCACACTCTTTCCAGCCAGTGGTCTTAAAGATCGAGCTGATAGACCTATAGATTCGGGCCCCGGCTTTAAACGGTGAGGGGAGGAAAGGGCAAAAAAGAAAGAAAACACAGAGAAATCTGCAGTGTAATCTTTGTCAGTGTTATTTATTTTCTGCAAATTGTTTACTAATGCTTTATAGATCAGCTGTAAACCATCATTAAGTTTAAGATTATTATTGTGAGAAAACTACCTAGTTTACTTAATACCTTAAATTTTTGGTAATAATGCATAATTAATTACAGAGGGTTTCTCACTTTCTAATATGACATTAATTCTGCAGGTATAAAAGAAGAAAAATCCCCAATAGAGGATGTTTGTATTAATTTACCTTGATGAATCTCACAATGAATTAGAAGAGAAAGGCATCAGAATGTTTAAAAAGCTGTCATCCTCGAAGTTTGTCAACTTTAATGACTTTTAACTAATTGTCAAAGCATTAGGATAAATCATTCATTAACTACTAATAAAACCATTAGTTCCATTACTGAAACCCATTATAAATTATGTCTTATTAGTAAATGGTTCCTTAATTACTTGCTACAGAAGGTGAAAAGTCAACTTTCCATTGAAATATTGTCATTTGCTATTGCTGTGTTAGTATGTATGTAAGTATGTATGTATGTAAGTATTTATGTATGTATGTAAGTATGTATGTATGTAAGTATGTATGTATGTATGTATGTATGTATGTATGTATGTATGTATGTATGTATGTATGTATGTATGTATGTATGTATGTATATATGCACCTTTGAATCATAAAACCTTTCTGATTACAAGTGAAGAGATTAATTCATATGCAATAAAACACAGTCTTGCTAAGTTGAATACACAATGGTTTCACTTCTGCAGCCTTACTTGCTCTGATTTGACGAGGGAGCTAATATGAGCTAATATTTGCAAACTTTAAATGGATATTGCCGTTTAACTGACTTTACTGTCTCCCTTTTGTTGACTTTATCACTCCTCTTTACTTGTGGTGTTGTTACGTTATATTTAAGCTTTAATACTCTCGGCATTAGTGCTTGAGCAGCAGTGGCGGATCTTTAGCGGATTTATTTAGAAGATGACTGATACGCCGACAGACAACTGATGCTGAGGGAAGGATTTCTGGCAAATGTTCAATGTCTTTCACCCTCTAAGACAGCTACTTAGTACCAGAGGGGTTGTGTGGGGGGGAAACTAGAGCCAACATGGCAACCTTAAAGATCAGCGGGAGGAAGAGGCAGACAAATACAGTAACAAAAGAGGCCCGATGCTGGCGAGGCTCCAGACCCCAAGTTTACACAGACAGGCAGATGGCTGTACACACACACACACACACACACACACACACACACACACACACACACACACACACACACACACACACACACACACACACACACACACACACACACAGAACGCGATTTATGGTGGGGGTGTTACCTCAGGACCCACCAAGAAGTAGCATCACAATAGAGGTTTACACTGAGGAGTCTTCTCTTGTCTCTTCACATGTCTGGGAATGCACGCTGATTATTTATACATAAAATGTCAATTGTGCTTCTGCTCCAAATTGCATGGGAGGGATGCTTGTTCTGCGGGAGGGTCTGTCGCTACAAGAGGCAAGTGCAGGAAATTAGCTTCGGTGAAAAGGTGGCGGGAATGTGAGGAAAACAAAATAAAACTGGCAAAAGAAAGAAAGACGAGAAGGACCTAAAGGATTGTCAGGATTTGAGGGGCTACAGTTTGTCAATATTGTTAAGACAAGAGGAAAAAAACACAGCATTCCTTCTCAGGTTGAAAATGGAAATGCAGGTAGTCGTATATCTTTAGCAGCATTGTGGTGAATACCATCAAACAGAGGAAGAGCGCAAAAACATGCCAGTCATTTGGATTCCCTGCACAATAGTCCCTCTTTCTCCACCACCTGCCTTTTGGTCCCCGCAGACAAAGGGATGCCCTGTGTTTCCCCCTGAGCTCCTCTGAATGCCAATTAGGACGGGGGGTCGCTCCAGGAACACGGCGAGGTTCAAAGCCCTTTTATCTGTCAGATGTGCAGATGTGGGCCAACGTTCGCCGAGGCCGCCATTCTCCATCTCAATACCTGCCTATTGTCATCGTGTTTCTAACACTCAGCCAGACAGACAGACTGACGCAGGCAGAGCGTAGTGGATGAATGAAGCAGGGTGTGTAAACAGAGGAGTTATCGTCTGAGCCATTGGAAAAGTTAATGGAGCTGAAAATACAGTCAAGCCTTTGACATAAGTGCAGTATCCAGGAGGGCTTTTGTTTTTGGGAGCTGTGGTTACGGTGCTGATTCTATTAATAATGTGCAGATACCAAAATGACAATGTGGACAAAGAGCGTAACAACAGCACATGACGCCATGTGTCTCCGACCTCATATTTCCATAAGTACCTGAATCCAAAACAAAGACCAACAACTGAAATAACTTTAAAACTATATCTGCCCCTCTGTCTGTCCATCCATCCATCTGTCTGCTGTAAATAACTGTACGAGTAATTGTTTCTATCTATCTATCTATCTATCTATCTATCTATCTATCTATCTATCTATCTGTCTATTGCCACTCTACTCACCATCATCGCTGTCTGCCAAGATGGTGACCCTGGCGGATGGAAAGTTGGCGCCCACCTGGCCGCCCATGGGCATGCTGAGGCTGATGTTGAAGCTCTCCTCCTCCTCATACAGCGAGTCGTCGATGATGATGATGCGACAGAGTTTCTCACGCTCGTCTTTGTCGAACCGCAGCACGCTGGTGTGGTCCTCAGGCCGCGTGATGTAATCGGAGTAGGACAGGACAGTGCTGGGCATGGTGCCGGTGGCCGTGGCTGAGGAATTATGGGATTAGAGAGGGATACTGGGTCATTAAATAGAAATACATTGTTAACAGTAGCTATCAAAAATGGAGAAAATCATAAAGTCATTATCCTTAATGCAGGTTTTTACGATTTGATCTTAGAATTTTGGATATGTGACGTGATTTTGGTCCCTTATCTCTTCCTTCAGGTTCATCTCACCTTGCTGAGTGAAACAAACGACCATGAGTTCCTGGCTGGCGTCTCCCGAGCGTCTCACTGGTACCAGCAGTTCCCCAATATCCTCCTCAATCTTGAACTCTGCTTGAGGAATAAACACCGTCGACTCTGTTTTGGACGACAAACAGATAAAAAGTGTTAAGATCTACTCAAGTTCATTTTTTGGTAGTAAAACGTCTTTTAAAACAAGTCAAACATCAGATTCTCACCATCTCCGGGATCCACAATCTCCACTGTGGCAATGTCTGGAAACTCCAGCACCGCCATTACCGGGTCGGACAGCTGTATCTCGAAGGTCTCCGAGATCTCGAACTCCTGGTCGGTGATGATCTTCACCCTCCAAGTCGCTGTGGTCTGACCAGGGTTGAACTGAACCTGTTTCTGAGCTTTACCACGGAAGTCCTTATCATTCTTGGCGGTGCCATCCTTCGTGGCAATACCTGAGGGAGAGGGAGGTAGATAAGTTTGAGACGAAGAAGAAAAGAAGATTCAGGTTCTGACTTAAGTGGCTGTGGGATTTCTCAGAGCACTGTTCACTCATTCAAGTCCAAATAGTCAAATAATGGAAATAATGATTTATGTCACAAAATAATTGCTTCAACTAACTTTATTAAGTTTTTAGTATAAAGTTGACCTCAATACTTAACTTAAGGAGGCATAACACACATTTGAATTTTGTTATTTTTGCAAAAAATTGGGTCAACAGAACAAACCATCGTTCTTGTTCTCCTTGAGTGAAGTATGATTTACTAAAGTGAGTATTTATGATTATTTGTTGGGACTTGTTGACCTTATCAGGATATTTCTATATGGCAGCAATTTTATTCAGTCAGCCTGCTGTGATGACAGAAAAAGTGCTAAATGAACGGATGAATGTGCCTTGTAATAAAGATGGTAATGTAAACTATCAGGGAGGAAACCCAGTAACTGTATGTGAGTAGAACAAATGCTTAAAGTTGATTCTGCTGTTATCGTATTGAATTCTTAATATGTTGAACTCGTGAATTATTATGAAATTTACGGAACAAAAGATAATTAGTTTGTACAACTCTTCTGAAAAACGTAAGAGTTGGGTTGTCCACAAAATTTGAAAAACTAGTGCAGTAAACTACCTTTTCTAATTGTATAGGTGAGAGGAACAGCTTATAGATTCTACCTGTTGTCTGAAACCACGTATCACACTGACTATACCTGTATCCTCTCGAACAGAAGAGATTTAAAGGTTAAAATCTGTTTGTTTTGTCTCGCCTTATTTGCTCCTTTGCATCTTCAAAAACAGAAGCGAACATGGCGACAAACCGCGCGTGGTCATAAATCTGTTGCCTGCAAGTGTCAGCCACCAACATGGTGACATTTCAATGTGACCTTTCCTGGGAACGACATGTGCTCTCAATCACACCTCAGTCGCACAGACGAGAGGAAACAAAGCTCCAGTTAAACAAGGAAACAAAAGATTGGGTTGATTTTTTTAGTTTTCTTCTGTTTATCCATGGAGGTGAAGTGAGGACATCCTGCAGCCTTTAGGGAATCTGCACAGATTTTTTAATTGAGCGGCTTGACACGGTCGTTTTACAGCAAGTGTGGCCTTTAAAATGACACATAAATTACATTATATAGTCGAAAGGAACAGTTTTAGGGGCAACAATTCTTTGTAAAACTGTCAGTTTAATAAGGGCAGGTTGTAAAGTGCCATTATCCTTCGTATAAATTTAGCAGTGACACAAATGCTACAGAAATCCCAGCTGCCTTAGAAAATAAGGAAAAGTTACGATGAAAAAAGTTGAATATAATCATATTTCTGCAACTTCCCCTCAAATAATGACAGGTGATCCAAACATTAATTTCAAATATAGTCGTTTAATTCCATTCATTTCCCAAAATTCAAGTTAATAATAATGACGATGATAAAAAAGTAAATTTATTCAGTTCAAAATGTCTCCACACTTACTGACAAAGGAGGTTTCCCCCAGGTATCCTCTGCGCTTCAGTGTCACCTCCAGGAATTTGGCGTCCTCGTCCACCAGGTAGTATTCCTGCTCCAGAGAGATCCAGGCCCAGTTGAGCCGGAAAGGCTGAGGCTTGAGTTTGTTTCCACCTGAAGAGAGAAAGGAATCTTAAAGACCTCAGCATCTCATTTGAAAGACCTGCTCAGCTGCAGGAGGAAACAAACCTGTTTAGTTCTTATTAGGAGTCAGTGAGGCGTGTAAAGTGCAATCTGCTGCAGGATGAAAGGAATCAAAAGGGCGTTTTAATTCTGGAAGGGAAACATGATAACTTAATACCAGGGCTTCCCTAGAACTCACTTCACAGGGACTCAGGAGGAGTTACTTTGCTTCCTGTTTCCACTGATTCTCCGACGAACACTCGGTGCACTGTCGGCTTATGGAAAAAGTCTGTCAGAGTTTGTTTTCCTTCATTAATGAGCGGCCCCTCTTGTGACTCAGCCTCATCTCGTCCACGCTCTGTCGCTCTCCCACTCCAACACAGTAAAGTGTGAGCTGCTTTCTGCCCTGATAGTGACCTCAAAGGCGACTGTAAAGACAGACTGGTTTTTGCCAGATTACTTCCCTCCTTCAAACTGATATGACCACATAGCTTTTATGTCCCAAGACACTGGAATATGGTAACTTTATTAGAGGAGCACCATCATCTTTTAAAAATAAACTTTTAGCTGCACCTTTCAATAGCCTGGTTAGCTGGTTTTAATCACAATCATTATATTTTTATTTTTAATACTTATTATTATTAGATATGTATTATTTAACAAATATATTGTATTAATAAATATAGTATTTTTGTAGTTTAAATCCTTTATATATTGATTTCCTTTTCTTGGTTTTATGTATGTTATTATTGTATTTGTCTGATTATTATATTATTTAATCATATTTTATTCCTACTTTAAAATGTTTGTGATTCTTTGTCTAATGTTTATCTCTTTAATTTCCACATAGTTTTGTGGTTACAACTTCTTTAGAATGAAATGTGCTATATAAATAAAGATCTGCATGTTTGCTTGCATCTTACCACAGTTTTATTCTTTGACAAAATCAGCAGCATATTTACTGTAACACTGAAATCATCTGATCACCTAAATCACAGAGGAGGTTACGTTTTCACCTCCATGCGTTGGTTGGTTGGTTTTTCAGCAGGATTACATAAAAACTACTGAAAATATTTCCACGAAATTTGTCGGAAGGATGGGACCAAGAAGGAACCCAATACATTTTGGGATGGGTCTTGACATAGGTACTGATCGGTGATGCTTAATGGAATTTAAGCAGACGGTTGGAAGGTATGCACTCTACTCAGGTGCCGTTCTAGGTTGCAAGCCCCCTTCATGTAGTCCCTCTTCAATATCAGTGAGGGAGGCCTCGCTCATAAAACACACATCTGAACAAAACACTCAACATGAATCATCCGCAGCTCAGAATCACCGTCACTGATCCACAACTATCGGCCCGATCCTGTCCTTAATCCACACTATCTCATGACTCCTGTAATCCCTCAGACTGTCAGCTCCGTTCTGGTCAGAGACTCGATACTGACTGCTTCAGAGATATTTAAGATTATGGATACTGCTGGATAACATATATATTTTTTAACAACAGTGGTTTAAACGTCTTATCCTCTGGTGGGACCAGCCTGGTGACCTGTGACAGGGGAGATGTGAAACGGGTCAGGCTCAGAGGGTTCTTTGAATCAGAGGGGTTAGAGAGGGTAGTGTCTCTTTAGTCCTGCACGGCTGGTCACACTGGAAGCCGCCCAGTTGACCTAACTCTGTTCAAGACACTTCAGAAACATTGAGTTCGGCAGCGACATGCTCCAGGCATTGGATCCTATTTTTCTAAACTAATAATTTGCTACGTGCTGAGATGCACATCATGTCACAGAAATTAAAAACCTGAATGGTGAACTTGACATCATTTGTCAAAGGCACATGACAAACAGCGTAGAGAGGAGCTTCTGCCCGTCCACACAATACGCCGGCATTGAGCTCAGTTTTGCCTCAGTGAGGAAGAATGAGGCTGCGCTCTTTATGCTACGTGAGTGGGGAGAATGAAAACACTGGGGGGTTGAGTGTGGGTATTCACGATGGGAAAGGGGCCACTTCCTCAAGCCCACATGTCAAAACTGAAGCCGAGCAAAACACGGACGAACCACATGTCACCAAAAAGCAAAAGCACAATCAGGAGGAACTGATAACGATGAGAGTTTTTATTTTGGGGATGACAAAACTGCACCGCGCTGGAATGAAGCACCTGGGAAATGTGAGGATGGGGCAGAAAACAGGAAGACCCGTTTCCATTTCTTCTCACGAAAAGACAACTGTTCTATACATTAGAAGCCAGAATTATAACTTGTGAAATGTGTTAAGATCTGTTGCTTGATGTATCAGCCTGGTTTGGTATGGATGGTTTTGAATTAGGAGTTAGGTTAGTAACTTGTCTTTTAGTTTCTTTAATTTGAGTAGGTGAGTTTAGGTTGTTCGTCTTAAGGTTGTTTTGCTGTTGGCCCGCCCTGAAGCAAAAAACAGAGTTTCAATAAACCTTTAAACGAGCTGTAATAATTTGTTGCTGGTGGTTCTTGGGAGCTGAGATGGGGGGGGGACTCATTCATCATGTTGCGACTGGGTTTTCGTCTCCTTCTGTCTTTTCTGTGCATCTACAGACAGACAGACAGACATATGAATGTAAGAGGAGGAGACAGGGAGCAGCAGACTCCAGCGGGCACACCCACCCTCGACCACGCTCGGGTTTCCAACAGTCACGGCTAAAAATATGGGAAATGTATCATGTCTGCTTTTTGCTCACCACAAATTCCTCAAGTGTTGATACGGGACATGCAAGAATTAAGTTTGGAAAACGTGTGCCTGTCGTTTTGAAACTATAGAGTCGCTATACTCTCTTCAATCAAGAAAGTTTTGACTGATAAGACTCGATCTGCACTCGAGGAAGAATCCAGTTCTCATCTCTACATTTCAACCTGATGCACGAGCTTCGATAATGAGATTGTTTCTGTGCAGGAGAACGTGTGTCCTGGCGCTCGGCCACGTTCTGAGCTGATACGAGGAGAAGTTTAATCAGCGGAGATTATAGAGGATTATCAAAAGAACACGGCCCAGACAAAAAGCTTCCTCTGTTTAAGGTTTCTGCACTGGAGTAAAACAATGGAGCTTTTAATAAATAAGACCTGAACAACACGAGTACTCCATCGTTCTTTAGGCACAAATTGAGCACTATAATTATATATCAACACATTCTTTTAATTGATAAAAAGTGAAGTAAAGAGTCACTTTCCTTCTTCCAAACAGTTGTTGGGTTTTGAGTTCCTGGTTTTTGAGAAATGGTTCAAACAGACAAGTGGAGCATTGACTGATTGTAAAACCGAGCTGATGAAGTGTGTGTGTCACATTGAGAACTGATATGTGTGAACTGGAGGCACAGGTGTGACGCGACTTATATGAAATGACATAAGGGGGCTTGTACGTCTTCCACGGAAACATGTTCAGGGACTTTTCAGTGGCTCGTGATTAAAGAAAGAAAGTTCAATTTTATCTATATGTCAACTTTAAAAAAACCTATAAACTTTAACCTTACATTTAAGTTTAAATTTAAAATTCACTAGTTCCAGATGTTTATTTGTATTGCATCGAATTGCTCACACTCATAAATATCAATCCCCTACAAATGACAGATTTTTTCATCAAGATCCATGAATTCATCTCTGAGAAATCAATGCAAAGTTTGAAAAATCTTGCAATGTTAATGAAAGTGAAAAAAAGAAAAATCCTGGATCCATCCCTAACTCCGGATAGACACCAACATTCAAAACATTCGTCGTTGGCCTATGTCCCATCCCCCCTCCACCAGGTTTCGTGGAAATCTGTTCAGTAGTTTTTGTGTAATGCTGCTGACAAACTAACATATAAACCAACCAACAAACAGACGACATGGTAATAACCACTGTCGTCAAAGGACTGAGGAGATGGGAATAAGTGACATCTGCCATTTTCTTGGACCTGCTCAGTGGACTTAACACTGTGTGGAAAACAGGTGCTTTTCTTTTGCTGTACAAGCACCACAGCAAAAAACCTTTGTCCATCATCTCTTGTACTGCTTCAATGTGCCGGTTTCAGAATTCACTCTCATCCCCTATAAAGTGATATAAAGTCACATGACACATAACTATGGAGAAAAGACTGGGCTCAAGGTCATCAAAGGAAAGCTCTCTCTTTGTCTGTGTCCGTCTGTCTCCGTCTCTGTCTGTTTCTCTGTCTGTGTCTCTGTCTCTCCCACCAGTCTCCCATAGAGTGACAGCTGTACACCCCCCACAGCCACCTCCAAGTTCCCCTTCCTCCCTGTGTCGGCTTTGTTCTCTCAGGGGTTGAACAACTGAGAGGGACAGCAGGCCACAGTCTGGGTGGGCCAGGTCTATACCACCATGGCATGCCCCCAGCCCGCCCGCCTCCGCATTGTTCACGCCAGTGTAGGAGAGGAGGGAATCTCCCTTTCTCCGACTCCTATTGAACACGGCGTCAGACACTGAGGCTGAGGTTGGCATGAGTCTCAACAAATCAGGAAATAAACAAGATGCCTGACTTCACAGAAGGAGATTCTCCAGAGAAACACTGAAACGTTTTAAACTTTAAGACCTGGGACGAAGAAACATAGCCGCACACGTAGAAGTCCATACATCTGCTCTAACGTGAATATAAACATGATTAATGGTCTGATTTATTACAATATTTATGACACACATACTATATTGGACTGGTCATTAAATCCAATACACTGTCGCTCCCTGCCTCAGCTCATATTTCCAGTAGCTTTTCAAACTGACAATCATCATAATTTTCCACTTGGATGAAAAGTTTTATGGGCAGCGCATATTTCTAAATGTCCCTGTTAGCAGCTATTTCATCAATTAGCCCCCTTGTGAGTGATGGTAATAAATGAGGTGGGCGGGGAAGGAATATTAAGGAAGTGAGATGATTTTTTTCCTGTTTTGGAACGTTAGTGAGACCAACAGGTCCAAACCCCCACTCACAAAGCGGTTTCCTACAAAGTGGCTCATATTTGCTCTTTTGATTCGGAACCAAACAGAAATTTGTCCGTGTAAAAATGTGAAACAACCTGGATGAAGGTGCTTCACGGCTCGGAATGACTCAGCTGTGCTTCACATAATTTCAAGTATCCTTCATCCTGCGTCATCAAACCAAACATCAACACAAGTATCCATGACATTACAGCCTCAGGTTCTGTGCAGCGGCGTCAGCGGACTGCAGATTCTTCATCAGCTCATATATTTACACAGCCGTGCTGCCTGCACCATACATAGATGCAGGGGGATAGTGGGTCAGGAGATATCACTGGAAAGGGAGTTCAACATGAGGCTTTGACGTCCACCAACATGATGCAAGGAGGAGCAACCTTCTAAGAATACCTCCATCAAGTGACAAGCGTTGCCATTATTGCATTTCCTCATTAATCATCCTGTTGATATAAATACAGGGGAGATTCCAGGCAGCTATGTTTGGTATTTGAATATGAGAGCATTTTCAAGTATGTTAAGTATTTATAAGTATGTTCTTTTAAATCGCGGAGATGTCAAAAGTCGATGTTTATTTTGATTCCTGTAAAAAGTAAAAAAAGAAATAGTAAGAACTTGGCGCAGCGTCCTCTCTTCCTTCCGAGCAATTCATGTTATAAATTCTGGACGATCAAATGTATTAATATCTGTGACCCTTCTCCCTGGACAGTGGCAACTTGCGCTGTCAATCGACACATTACAGAGGAGAGCGGCTGCTTCGGTTCAGGACAGTGAAAGATCTCAGGAGGATGTTGCAAATTAGGATTTGACAGGACCCGAGAGGCACATCCTCTTTGACCTTTGCTTGCGACACTAGGTTCATGGTGATGAAGACATATGCAGCAGTATGGAGCAATCATCAAAATCATCGTCTTTCACCTTAATAATATGAACACGAATAAGGGAGAGAGGAAAGCAGACACGAAAAACAGAGGCTAGGGATTTCTACCAACAATGTCCATTCATGTACCACGCTAGCCCAAACATGTCAAGTCATGTAGCCTGCTCAAGATTTATCTTCATGCACCAACCGCACTCCACCTGCCTTCTGCCATGCCCCCTTTAAATCAACCTAACAGCCGAATCATTTTCTTTCCTTCCTTCCTTCCTTGATGTGGACTTGATGGATGCAGGATTCTTTTTTCACTTTCTTTAACACTGGAAGATTGTGAGAGCTGTTTTTTTTTTTTACATTTTACATTTTACAGCAATAGTTTTGGATTCACTTCCCTTTAAACCCACAAATGACAACCTCATGGTCACTGAAGCAATGAGGATACATCCCCTGGGCACCATGAGTGTCTTCACTATCACAAATGGTAATCCATTCAAAAGTTGTCAAAATATTACAGTCTACAGCAAACTGCTCGTGTGGCTAAAAGGAAAAGGACAAAGATGAGAGTAAGAGTAACTCAATGACAGCTTGGCTAGAGGCAGCAACAGCTTTGCCATATGAGAGCAGATAAGAATAACCTCTGTAGCCATACATCATAACTCCAAACCCCAGCTGCCTTCAAAATGACATAAATATAAAGAAAGAGGACAAAAGACAGAGAACGAGAGAAAAAACATTGAAAAGGATCGGAGAAAAACCTGGGCGGAAGGAAAAGAGAAGGAAATTGAGACAAGGTCAAAGAGATATAGGAGAAGAATAGTGATACCCAATGGGGTCTTCGAGGAGGGGCAGGAGGGGGAGTGAGAACAGAGCGTGGGGTGTGGTGGAGGGCGCCTGAGAGGCCTCAGCTTCTCCAAGTCAGAGGGGACACCGAGTGTGGCACCATGAGCCAGTAAATCTCCTGCTGACTGTTGACACGGGTGACATGTAAGATCCCACAGTTAGGAAGTGGGGGTGTAACATGGCTCTGTCAATCAACACACACTTGTACTGTGCAGCAGGAGACTCACACTGTACTGAAGAACACTGTGCACACAATCATATTCACGGTTTCTCTTGCTGTTTTTAAATCATTTTCTCTTCGTCGGTATCATCGCACCCTGTTCTCCCAGGGCAGGTAGCTCCGCGGTGGAAGCCTGCGGGTTATCGGGCTATCTGAGAGTGGCTTGGGTTTCTGCAGAGCTCGGAGTGGGGTGACGGAAGACTTTGAAAGGGGATCCCCCCCGGAGCCTTCCCTCTCACGTACACACCTGTCTGCCCGGGATACAACTGCACTTCCAGGCCCGGCTCTGTCTGTGGCCCTGGAGTCTGGAGTCTCCAAGGAAGTGCATTCCTCTCCCGGCTCTGTACGATCACATAACACTCAACCCACTGGGGTCTATGATCCCTCTCCGGAGCTGGAAGACTATATTGTTGCGATTGGGGGGAATTAAAGCACAGAGGCTGATTCTACTTATTTGAATGCAGAGGCTCCGCTCTATTTTATTCCTTATCTCTTGATCAGAGGAGTTTGATTCGTGTTGCAATCAAATCTAAGACTATCTTGCACCTGAGATTGGCAGGATTTCTGAAGACAAATACTCCAAAGTCTAAACATCTGACGTAGTGCACTGGTTTTGAGTCTTAGAAACCTACAGGTGTCCTGACATGTCTGAAAGTAACTTTGGGTTTTTTCTCTTAGCCTGTGGCTCACTGGCCCATGTCAGATGAACGAGGATATATGTAAGCTGTGTACCCACTTGTAAAAACAAGTATATTGCCTGAGTATCCCATACTTTGAAGGGCCCTTGGGCGTTTCTGACCTGTTCACTTGCACACAGGTTATTGCTTTTGCCATAGAAATTCCCAGCAGACAGCGAGAATGACCCGAGTGGAACAACAGTTTGTGTTTGAGGTCACCGCCACATCATTCCTGCAGGGTAAAGTTTGTTATTCTAAGTATTTTACAAGAATTCAAAAGTAAAGTACTGTAAATCATAAAGAAGTGGCCAAAACTAAAAGAAAATTGGATACATTAATTCCTATATAATTACTACTTTATTGGCCTTTTTTCATCATGTTTATCAAACAAAGAAAATAACAATTAACATACTTAAAATAACAATTCAGGATAGAAGACATCAAACTCCTGCTCAGCCCATTAATTGATGTTCCTTCACCTACTTTTGCAGTTTCCACACCGAAATATTTGACTTCTAAAATAAGGGTCTTGAGGAGTCATATTTTCTGTATAAGCTTCTTAAGTAAATGTAAAATGCTGCTGCCTGTCTCACCTGCTTAGGAAGTAGCATTGTAAGTGCTAAAGTGCATTTAGGATTGATTTTTTTCTGTTCAGATAGATGTTAATTAATTACATCTAAATTTGTAAATTGTAACTTTTAGCAGCTCACCGTATACATTGATTCATGCATTGCACACTGAGTACCCAGGTAGTTATCTTTAGCTGAATGTGAACCCCAAAATCTTTGAGAGAACAACACATTTTCACTCCCTGTGGATTCTTAAAAAAAGAAAATCTGCTGGTGAGTATCTGATGAGTCTGTTGTTGCATATTTCAGCTGTGAATGATTTACGCGTCCCTGACACGTTTGTGCATAGAGGTGAGAAGCTGAGGCGACCGGCTGATGTGTCCTGACTCGACAAGAGCAGACTTTCTCCTCAAGAGTTTGGCATTCCACCGCTGACCAGCAGGTTCCGTCCACACCAAGACTTCCCACAGCTGAACGTCCACTCCTGACCTTTTTACTGAGACACACCTCAGCTGTTCCTGGCCACACACACGCTGTTCCTACTTCACACATGGCTCCTCAAAGTCTCTGATTAAGATCTTTATGTCCTTTTCATACATGCCTGCTGCCAACATTTGAGCCTGTAAGACTCCAAGCCAACATGCTCCATTAGGATATGGTAATGACTGTGTGTGTGTGTGTGTGTGTGTGTGTGTGTGTGTGTGTGTTATTGACCCACTAAAGAAGCATCAGTGCAATACAAGTAGCGGCAGGTACCTTTCAAAGAACCTTATTTAGCTAAATTGTTTTACAACACTATGTCTCTGAAACCCAGTGATTCAACTTAATTCCAGGTAAAAACAACTGTTAACAACGGAGGTTAACAGCCTGTTACATCATTGTGGTCGGTTCTCATTTAGGAAGGATTCTCCCTGTTTTGGACAATTGCAGTTGAATTTCTGTTTCTGTCTTTCTGTCAGAATGATTGACTCGGCCAATGAGGTTAGCTTTTCACCTGCGTTTGTCTGTCAGTTAGCTGGACTACGCAAAAACTACTGGATTGATTACCGCAAACCTAGTTGGAAGGATGGAGTATGGGTCAAGGAAGAACACATACAATTGGTGTGGATACGGATCAGGGGCGGATCCAGGATTTTAGTCGATCACTTTATTTATTACTACGAGATATATCGATTGTTTTCCCACATTTTTATTGATTTCTCAGGGAATAATCCATGGATCTTCATATCAGACATGTTTAGGGGACTGATATTTATGAGTGTGTTCAATTTGGTGCAGATCCAAATAAAAAACTGGATCTAGAGATTTTAAATGTGGGTTAATTAAGGGGACTGTTGGGCCTTGGTGGAGGTATGCGTTTAAAAAAAAGTATCCTAAGAGAGACCTGACCAAAGACTTAGCTACTATTTATTTTCATTCCAAACTTCAACGTTGTGAATCATGTTTTCATTCTGTGGAGTCAAACTATAAACCCCATGAAAAGCTTTGCTAACGGAGGCCAGTTTAAGTGGAAAATCTTTGCTGCAAATCTCTCCTGACAGTTTTCTTTCCGTCACAAACAGCTCACCTACTTAGATTTATCACCAGATAGGCTGGCCATCCACATGCTCTCCAGCTACATGCCCCTACACGTCCTGGATAATACCCCCCAGACCAACCCCTCCTCCGGCAGTCACCTCTTCAACACTTCACATCAGTGATTCACCGGTCGGCTCATCTCCCTTATCTCTTATTTGATCTCTTTACCAGATGTTTGTGTGAATACCGATGGATACGTGGTGTGCTGAGGGTTCATCCCCCATTATGTGCAATGACATATGTTTACGCTATTAATTACATATATATACATTAGTGTGAGGCCCTGTCTGTGCCCTCTACATGTGAACTGTGGCCATGCAGAAACATGGGTTTTGTTCCATGTCCCGGCCTGCACCACTGCACCTGGTTCAGCTGAGTTGGATGGAAGCTTAAACAAAGTGGGAAAGCAAACAAAAAAGCAGCGCTGAGCTAATTGAAGCCCTTGTTCCCTTCCTGTGGTTAAACCTCCACTTAGAGACAGACGTGCCAACCAGATTCGCTTCAGGCAGATTTATAGGTAACATTTCTTAATGAGGAACGATACACTGAAAAGAAATATCATTAACAACATTGGTGAAGAGTATAGATACTAATAATGGCTATGTTGTCTCACGTTAGAGCTGCTGACGCTTATTAGAATTATCACCTCCCTCACTAACAGCCTGGGGAAAGAGTTAATTAGTAGGCGTTCAGTCGAGGCTAATATGAGGCTTCACTTTGCCGACAAAAAGACGGTAATTTGGCAAAAGCTCACGTAATCGTGGCCCAGCCTTCTCAATGGGACTGAACACGACCCTCAATGCAACATAATTACAGACTAAACTTTCCCTCCTCCACCGACTGCATTTACAAATTTTGCATTTTGGAACTGACGCTGACGTAGCAAAAAGGCACCTGCTGCGTTTTCTTGCTTTGCATTTGCTTTATTTGTAATACTGCTTGAGTGAATCCGTGTAATAGGTGGTAAACAGTCTGAGGAGCTTATACATTGTGCTGTAACCCGTCACCTTGCCTGTACCACGCATGTCTGGTTTATTTAAGAGAATTCTAAAGATAAATGGAACGGCAAATATTTTTATAACCACCAGATGTAATACCTGTAGATACAATTTTAAAAGTGATGCTCAAATGACATATGGCCATAAAGAAACGCAATCTTCTGTAAAATCTCAGAGTAACTGAAAACCAGAGAGTATCAATGGAGCGTTCAAGTAAGCTGAGAAAGATGGATGGATCTAATTCAAAATGTGGATGACCATGCTAGATGTTTTAAAACAGACAAAAAATTTGAATCTCTTCCTTAAAATACCTTTGATCTTTTAAGGATAAGGTACGATTCACAAAATATTGTTCCTTTTCAATTTTTGCACAAGTACTGATATTTACGTAGCCAAAGCAAAAGGTGTTTTTTGTTTTTCTGAAACTGATTCCAAGAAGACATTTTAAACTAAATATCTGATCATGCATTCCTTCACCCATTTCACAGTGTCACTTCAAACAGATGATGAAAGAGCACATTTGAAAGCTCTGTGAAGCACCCTGAGGGAATGGCCCCTATTGTTCATTGACAATAAAGTTTAGAGAATGAGGTATAGTCCCACCTCTTTCACTTTTACCTACCAACACTCAGTGTTTGGCTTAAGTCTCCTTTGACCCCTGTCCTTTAAACCTGCTAGCCTTTCCAATGGGGCGAAAAGAGATGGCGGCTCTGTACTGGGTGTCAGTCATGGCCAACTGCCTTAAGTCTTTGTGATGCAAACACTTGGGAGGTTGACAGAGAGCAGGAAGTTTCAATTTTAAGAAGCCATTAAAATAGACGGAAAAAGTCCGGGGACAGCCTTAAGGCAAATGGATCCTCTGTAATGGGCCCCGGTTTGGTGTCTGTGTTCACTAGTATGACATTTTTAAAGGGTTCCTACCGTTGTCTTCAACCGTGAAGTAGAAGATATCACTTGTGGCGTTGGTCTTATCCAGCAGCACGTAACAGATCTTCATGTCATTGATATCAGCTGTTGGCAGGACAGAAAGAGAGAATATGGAGTGGCAGCTGGAAACATTATGGTGAGATAACTGTGACGACTAAGACACTTTAACAAGGTTTTAGTTACAACCCGCAGGCTGCAAAGTAATATAGGCCACAGAGGACGTGTGACACAGAGCATTCAGAATGAGGTTAGGAAAAGTGGAAAGTCACAAACATCTATAACAGGAATATTATGTCTAGTTAATATTATGATTGTTATTATCAATTATGTACTGATACTGAGAAATTGATCCTATATATCAGTACATCAGTATTATATTGAATTATTATTGTATACACACATATATTTATATATATATATATACTAAAATGGTAAGATGCTCTGTAGATGTGAGGGGAACTGCAATAATGAGCTAATACATGAGAAAAACGTATATTAAACACAATTGAATCTAGTGTTAATATCAAAAAATTTATAAAATGTTCAAAACTCTGTTGAAAGATTCAATTGTGATCTATTGGCTTACCTTGTGTGAAGGTCTTGATGCTGTCATTGCCCTGGGCAGTGTTCATGATGAAGCCGTGCAGAGGCGCCTCAGACACACTGTACTTCAGGACCCTGTTGGCACTGTCGCGGTCCTCTGAGCGAAGGGCCTTGCTGGTTATCACAAAGCCCACATGGCCAGTTTGCATGACCTTCAGTGAGGCCGCAGCCTTATTAACCACAATCTGGGGCACACCATTGTCCACTGTGTTGATGTGAATGGTCATCATCTGGGGTTTGCGTGTTTCGTACACGGTGTCAGGAAAGACGTAAAAATCTGTGTGTGTTCCGTCTGTGACCGTGAAGGAGAAGCTGTCTTCGTTGGTCTCAGTGCCGTCGTGCTTATAGCTGATCAGATTCTCATTTAGGTCCTGCTTGGTAAAGGTTGTGATCGGTTGGGTTTTGTTGAAAAGCAGCTGCCCGTGCACTGGCACCTGGGTGACTATGAAGCGCAAATGGTTGTCGGGTGTGTCCCGATCCTCGGCTGTCAACTCAAATGGCGTGACGAGTTTGGTTTCTCCCTCCTCCACAACCAGCCTGTTTATAGTCAGGACAGGTTTCTTGTTATCTACATCAGTGATGGACACTCTGAAGGTTCGGAAGACGGGATTGTAACCGTCTGTTACCTCGAACTCGAAGCTGTCCATTTTCATCTCATCATCAGAGGTGTGGATGTAGTAGATTTTGTTGCCCGCAAGCTGCAGTTGGGTGAAGGTGGAAATGGGAACACCCGGGTAGTCGGTGCTCTCTAAGTGGCCTCTGCTTGGCGCTCTTGTGATGCTAAAGCTGAGATATTCATCAGGACTGTTGATGTCAGTGGTGCTGAGGAGGTCAGTGGTGAGAGTGACTCTCCCCCCTTCCTTGAGAGTCACGCCTTTGTTGATTACGTCTGGGAAGACCATGTCAATGCTTCCGATGTTAATGTAAAAGTAACGATCGATAAGGGGATTGATTCCATCTGTGACGTCAAATTTCAACAGGTCTCGGATTCCCTCCTGGCCGGTGTGTACATATTGAATGAGCTGTTTGTCGATTTCATTCTGTGTGAAATTCATCCCCAGCGTGATGTTACCTAAAACATCACCAAACTTGCTGATTCGTTGGAGGTAGCCTTGTCCAGGGCCGTACCGCACAATATACATGAGGTCTTTGTCTTCAGAGTCGAGATCTGTGGCCTTTAAAACCCTGTTGCTGATGACTTTTGTCTCTCCGATCTCCACTTCAAGGCCATCGTTTATAGCCATCCTGGGCGTCTCATCGTCAACGGGAATAACCATGATAAGAACTGTTTTTTCCACTTTGTGTTTCCCATCTGAGAGTCTGATTTCAAAGCTGTCCTCTTTGGTCTCAGAGTCGTCATGTTCGTAGACAATGTTGGACGCCTCTTTGATTTGTTCCAAGTTGAATGTATCTACAGGGATGGTGCCAGTGCTGAGCTGCTGAACTATTGTACCATGTGTGGGGTTTTTGATGATCTCAAAGTACAGTTCATCCCCAGGGATATCAGAATCAGCTGCATTCAGAATTGGTGTATCAATTACGAGGCTCATACCCTCCATTACCACAAACTCTCGAATGAAAATTTCAGGCTTCTCGTCATTGGCTGGAATGATGACTATGGGGAAGAAATGGCGTTCAGAGAAATTAATACCATCTGAACAACGAAATGTGAAACGATCTTCTACCGGTTCAACACCTTTGTGGATGCTTTGGACATAGTGGATATGACCTTGGGCAACATCTTTAATGCTGAATGCTGTGATAGCTGTCCCTGCTCTGGATTTCTCTGAGCCTGCGGCGGGGGCGATGTTTTCCACGTAACCAGATGTTGGTTGGACGATGATGGTGCACAGGATATCGTCATTGTCTGTGTCAATATCTTCAGCTTGGATGTGGTCCAGAGTGATGACATTTTTCTCTCCCTCAACAACAACAAACTGCTCTATGACACTAACAATAGGTGGAATGCTGTCAACAGGAAGGATGGTGACGTAAACTGTCACACCTTGGACCTTGTTGCCGCCAACGACCCACTGATCGGACATATCAGACAGAGTGAGGTTGAAGGAGTCGTACCCTCTGACCGGACCGATTTCACCGGATGTGTGAGCATACACTACCACACCATTAATGATGTCTTCCTGGGTGAATCTCTCAGCTGGTGCACCGTTGACCAGGATTTCACCCAGCCTGGGAGGTTCCTCAACAATAAAAGTAAGCATGAAGTCATCTGTGTCTTCGTCACGGCCCTGAATCACGTTACTTGTAATTTCTGTTGCTCCATTCTCCAGGACATCGATGGCGGCACCGAGCAGGCCGGCTGGGAGCATAATCGTGGGGGTCTCATCATCGACGGGCTCGATGGTGATCTTAATGATGATGGGTACCTCATGGAAACCATCACTTACATCAAGCTTGATAAGATCATTAACAGATTCTTCTCCACCATGGAGATAAGCCAGACGGCCATTTGCAACATCTTCAAGAACAAATGTTTCACCGTTTGACATGTCGATCCCAAAATACTGCAGCTGCCCGTACCGAGGAATCTGGGTCACAGTAAAGACGATATTTTCATCATCTGTATCTGTGTCAGTGGCATGCAGCTCCTTCCTAGTGATGATATATGTATTTCTTTCCATAACAGTAAACCCTGTGTTTGTGATAACTGGTGGTTTGTTGTCAACAGGCTGCAAGAAAATGGTGAATAGTCCATCTGCTGTGTTACCTGCTGTGTCTTCCACAATGAATGTGAACTGAGCCACTTTTGGAGTGATGCCCAGCTCCTGGTCTGGAGGCATGTAAGCTACTTTATGGTGATTAACCTGGGCCTGTGTGAACTCTGTAATTAAAGTGTCAGGACTATCAGTCAGTACGATCTCGCCCAAGGGGGCCGGATTGTTCTCATCTGTGTCAGTCGGGGGCTTGACGATAGTATACTTGAGGTCCCTGTCATCTGAATCCAAATCACTGTAGCACAAGAATTTCTTCTTGAAGTGTGTCAGCTCATACTCCTGAACTGTCATGTGAAGGGTGGTGCCTGGGAAAAGCTCTGGGGAGAGGTCATCAACAGGATGGATTTTGATGGTGAACATGTGCTCGCCTGACTGATTAGGAGGGTCATTATCATCTTGGACCCTGAACACAAACTGATCGATCACAGTGGTGGTGCTGTGGGGTCCGATGTGACGATAGAACAGCTTTCCGTCAAGAATATCCTGCTGAAACCACTCAGTTACCACCTGCTCAAACATCTCATCTGTTTCACTGAACTTCCAGGTAGACGGATCGGATGGAGGCTCGACTTGTCTCAGCAGCAGCTCCCCGACAGTGGAGTAAGGAACCTCCAAGACAAACTTAATGGTGGAGTCTTCTGAATCGATATCTGTTGCGCTCAGAATGAAAGGAGAGATCTGCATGACTTCATTCTTGAAAAGCACCACACCGGTGTTAGCGTTGATAATCGGGGGCTCATCATCAGTGGGAGCAATAGTGATAGGGAACAAAAACTCCACTTCATTACTGCCATCAGTCATTCTAAAAATAATGTTGTCGCTGTAGGTATCGCTCCCGTCGTGTTGGTACACCACGATGCCGGCGTCTAGGTCGGCGGGTGTGAAGAATTTCCTGCGACTACCAAGCATGGTCAGCTCTCCGTGCTTTAAGCCATCAACAACAGTAATTGTCACGTCTTCTAGGTTGTCCTCATCACTGATCTCTAAATTCTGGGAGCTGGAGAGCGCCCGGGACTGCCCTTCAAACAATAGCTGCCCTGTATTTTTGGTTGCTACAGGAGCCAGTGTATTCATAGGCTTCACCACAATCATAAAAGCAAATGTATCAGACACGGCACCATCAGTGTCAACAATTTCAAACTCAAGCTGGAAAATCCTTTCCACCTCCGAGTCCTCCGAGGGGGGTTTGTAGGCTATTTTAAGATCTTTGATGTCTCTCTGATAGAAGGAGGTGATAGGCAGGTTCTGATCATCGGTGCTGATGATGTAACCCTGCTGAGGGCTCAGATATGAAGTAATATTGAAGATTAAATCATCAGGGTCAGATTCGACATCTTCAGCAGCCAGCATGTCGCTTGTAATAGCTGTCATCACAAACTGATCAACCTCCATCATCATCATGGCTACAAAGCTGGGTTTAGGACCGCTGTTCTCTGAACCCTCTCTGATTCTAACCATCATTTGGAAATGTTCTTGCATTATAGTGTTGCCGTCATTATCCTGCAGCTCCACCATCATTGGAATATAGTCTCTGTTTGGTGACTTGGTTTTAGCTGTGTGCTTGTAGCGAAGGCCCTTTTTCACAAACTCATCACAGTCAATCAATTGGCCGTTGTTGGGGTTATTCAAAAGAGTGCCATACCTGGGAAGTCCTCCAGCGCCGACCAGAGTGGTGATCTTACACTGCGTGACACCGTCCTCAAAGGAAAACTCCAGACCCTTTTTGTCAATGGGGTTGCTGTCACCGTTGAACTTTTCGACATTAATAGGCATATTCCTGGTGAGGATCTCAAGCTGCTGGAAAACCACCTCCACTTCCAGCATGAACGGGATGATAACTGTGTCCGTCTGCGAGTCATAACGTAGCTGCAGCTTCACACGGTCCTTGCTGGGGCTCCGAGATCCAAAATGTGTGTACTTCACCTCATCTGGTCCAAAGGAGCAGGGGAACTTTTTGGGGGTCAGCATCCCAGGTTTCTGGGCCAGTGGGTCATTGTCCAAAACTGTGATGTGGCAGCGGTCGCCGGGCTGCACTTCTGTTACCAGGTCACTCACAGGGTCTAGATATACAGACCTCCCAAAAGGCACCCTGATCCCGTTGTTAGCAATGATGATGTTGTCTTCATTAGGTCCTGATCTGTGGCGATAGAGGTGAGCAGGGTCAAAAGGTTCAGCCTTTGCTGAGGCAAAACAGAAGCTAAAAGAAAATGTCACAAGCAGGCATCTCAAAAATGCCCACTTTTTACAAAGTTGGGAACTTTGCAGACAACCAGCCATGTCCACTGCTAGTTGCCTTGCAACTTTTCCACAAGTCAGCAGTAGCAGGCAGATAATTCTCCCTAGTGGGGAAAAAGCATGAAAGAAGAAGAAGCTTCTGTCTGATTATTTGGGCCTTGGAGTGTGTCCCCTCTGTCTCTCCCTCTCTCTGCTTCTGTGTGGCCACACAGAGACACAAGTGTGGTGAAGGCTGCAGGGCTGTGCAGGTAATAATGAAACAGTAGACAGTGACAGGCACAGACTCCTCCCTCTGTCAGCACAGGGAGGGAGCGTCCTGCCCCCATGGCTAATTTAAGAAAGACCATTGGATGAGACTGTGAAAGTGCTCCCCCCAGCCAACACTCGCCCTTCTGCCCTTGTCTCAGTGAAAAAAAACTGTCAGTGATAAAAAAAAAAAGTCAATATAACCTTATTCAGTGGAATCAGCTCAATCAGAAACACTCTCTCTCCAAGGTTGAACAAATTTGGCAAGTTTTATCAATGTGATATAGATTTGGTAATTATGTACAGTGTGGTGATCTTTTCATTTAATTTATAAAGTAATAAAAAACTATAGCAACTGATTATTTCTTTATCTTTTAAAGATTTCCTTTTGCAAAGTTAACTGAATGCTCTTTTTGGGTGCATTTCTATTTGACCCATGGCATTTAAGTTGAATAAATTAACAGCAGTTCTTCTGAAAAACATTTAACATTGATCAATTAGGTTCATTTTGATAAAGTTTTATTTTTACAAGTGTTTTAAAAGTCTCTTTGTCAGCTCTACACTCGTATGTATCATCACTGACCTGTGTGATTTCACACACTGATGTAATTGCATAAATTAGCCTCTTACAGCTGTCAGTCAAAAGGTGAAATGTAGAAATGTAATTATTAATTATTAATATCATAAACTTATTTTATTAATTGTTACAAAGATGGTCAAGAAGGAATCTAGATTAAATATATATATCTATATTTTACAACATTCTTACTTGGCTCTTACTAAAAATACCAGTCGTTACAATTCACAAAATATGCAAACTTTGTCAAAAACAAAATGAGAGATACACAAGAACTGTATGAAATGATCATTCGTTTTCAGTTCAGGGGTCAGAGCGGCTGTGAGGTGGTGTCAGAGGGACGCCCCGGCACCGGAGGGATCAGTGGTCCTGCAGTGAGGGACAATGACCTGGCATCAGCTGGCAGGACAGGTGTGTGGACACTGTTTGGTCCCTCACACACACACAGAGAAGACACAACACAGCCAAAATACTGCTCAGGTGCTTAGTGTTGACAAATTAGGGCTTTTTAAGATGTGGCTGGTTTATCTACATGAGTTACTGCACAGCCATGCTTGAGTCATACAGCTTCTGATGGGAACCCCCTCTTTATTAATACTGGAAGTGCACGACTTACGATTTTTGACATGTAATGTTGTGATTCATTCTAACAACCCTTTAAGTTTCGCTGGGGGAGGTGAAATGTATATAAAAAATACTCATGTTGTGGTTTTTCTGCGGCGAAAACAGTCAAAGCACGGCATGGAGACGTCAGGCCGTCACACTGGCCGCGGTGAGAATGTGAGAATGTGTACTCAGTATGGTGCACAAGGTCATGTTAAGATAAAAATACCTAGTAGCCTTTTATGGATCATCTTTTGAGTTGGCCCTGACACTCAATGAAGTGGTCTGTGTGCATTACTCAAACATTTTTACACAGTTCCCTCTCTCTCTCTTGCAGGGGCTTGGAATTTCTGACGTTTTAACATTTTACGCTCAATGATGTAACGATGGAACATCCCTGTGAAGAAGGAATGATCTTTTATTCAGCTACATTTTTTAAATAGACAAATACATCTGTAGATTTATCATGACAAGCACTCAAAAAAGATCAATAAATCTCTTTAATTCACGACAATGCAAGATTTGCAATCTGTTGAAGGAAATATCTGTAATGACCCCTTGAAGCTACTGATAAATTAAGCTTATTTTAAACGCTAACTATGACTATTTAAGTTATTCTTGCTAAAAACATCCCTCTCTTTACTGGACACGATCATTTGTTTAGGACAACACTGTGAACCGCTCGGTAACCTTCCCCTATAAGTGTGGGCCAAATAGCAGACATGCCATTTGCATCCAGGCATTCTGTATCACACTTTTCATTGCATCCTCTAAATAAATCTTGCCCTCCTCACTTGACCAGCCAAGAGTAAAAAGGGGACACACCACCACCAGCGCGGGATGTAACTATAGAAACAAACACTGCACTCTTTTTATACTCTGTTATTCTTGGATTTCACTCACATTGCTCTCACGGTGTGTCCTGCAAAAATATCAAGACGCACGGATTCACAACAGATAAGTTCTGATATTGTTTCTTTGCTGATGAAACATGAGAAATGAAACGTCCTCCTCAGCAGACGTACTGTAGAAGTCTGTCATTGAGCTGCAACGTGACGTTCAAAAAGACATTAACTTGCCTTTGTCCAATTTAGAAATGGAAGACACAACATGCCTTTAGCGAGCGCCTAAGGTAAACCGAGAGAGACGCTGGGTGGAGGCCAGTGCCGCTGCCTGCGATCAACTCCTCATCCGGGGGGGCAGCTCACGATGACAGCAGCCGCTAATGACCTCATGATAGATGGAAAACAAAGCCGACGCAGATCCCATCCCTGTATCCTCAGCAGGGAGGACGGGATTTGGTCTCTTTCCTCTCGGCGCAGTTGTTCCGTCCGTCAAGATGAAAGTGTGTTCAGATCTCCATCACTCTCCAACACTGTTAAGCTCTTCAGAAACTTCTTTTCTTTAAATAACACAGACTGTAAAGATCTGAAGCAAACACCTGTGCTTTCCTTCTTTTTTTTAATGACACGTTTGTCATATTGTGTCATGTTTTCATCACGTCAGTATCGTGGCTATGTGCTATTTCAACCATGCTCCAGGGACTTAATGGGAATGTAGAGATTCTTATTCTTGATGGTGCAGCAACTTTGAAATGTAGGAGAAAGCCATTGTCCAAAGTCCTTTATTAAAGCCACAACAGTTTTTTCAGGATCATGAAAATACTTTATAATACTGTTATAATACAAGGCAATAAGTGACACTCTAATTTGAAAACATCATACAAACTGAACTGAAATTAAGATTTGCCTATAGAGCCAAGAGAAGAAAATATATGTAACTCATTCCTCTGTCAAGGCCCAACAATTCAATCAAGCCACACCAAATTACACAGATACATAGATATCAGTCCCCTAAATATGCCAAATTATTCCCTGGGAAAAAAGAAACTGTCTTGAAATGTTAAAGAATGTGATAAGAAAATTCCTGGATGTGCCCCTTTGTCCAGATTTGCACCAAAAAAACCCATCTTGGGTCATTACCCATCATTCCACCAAGTTTCGAGGAAATCTGTTGAGTAGCTTTTTTTTAATCCTCTTGACAAAATGGAAATGTACAGAGGATGGAGATAAATATTCTGACACTTGAGTTGAGTTGGTGTCACAAACAGGTCAGGAACTCTGTCTTAATAAAGTTAAATCATTATAACATTCCCCAGTGTAGTTCTGAGCACGTCCTTAAAGTTTATTACTCCAAAACATCTCAACCATTTACACAGCTGACAAACATCTGTCCAGCTGTGCTGAGCATTTGTACGTGTGCGAACAATACAGATGGTCAAGAGTTAAACAGTCAGCCATAGTGTTTTAATCATGGGTTTGTTGCACATGAATTACCGTAGTTATTTATATAAGATCAGCTCATTTTGTTTTATTTCAGGTTGTCTAGTAAAAACTTGCTATAGGGACAACGATGAAAAACCTTGTGTCATAATTTGTTTGTTAATTAATGAGCACTGCACCGATCAAATGAAGAAACAAATAAAGTTCAAAGTTCTCTTGCGATACAGATGTAAATCTGACTAAGATTACTTGATTAAATAAAGGTTACGAAGAAAAAAAATTAAAGGATCAACGGGTGAATGTGTGAAGTGGCTCAGGAAAGCAGCTCCGATAGATTCTTTGAAATCGAGCTTTGACATCAGAGAGGTCGCTCACCCCCCATAAACTCCTTGTCTCCTTAGAATAGCCAAAGAAGATTGGGCCTACATTTTCTTTTGCTCGCGCGCTACTCTCTAGCATCCTAATCATCCGGCCGGTTGTAAATATACACAGTGTATAAATAGAGGATCCTGAGACCTGAGACATTTGGATCCAGTTCCGGGGAGGAAGAGGTTTGTGTTCTGCTGCACTGGGTGGTTTGGTGCAGGGTGTCCATGACTGCGGTCAGGTTTGACCGGGGACGAGCACAAATTTTAGAACCGCTCCTGCCGTCACTGCTGCGCCGCAGGCTCAGTGCAACATTTCATCTGCTTAATGGTGGATTAAAGCATCCTGCGGGCAGATTGATATAGGCCCGACGCTATCACTCGTCTTTAAAGGAGAGCAGAAGCCCATGGAAACAGGATGGATATACATAGCAGCTGGACCAGCCCCAAACACTGGGCAACACACCACTGTAGATGGAAATAATACAAATATTATGTGGCTCATGAAATTAACTCTTAAATCATATATTTAGGCTGTCTCTTTAGTGATGAGCTCGAACCCCACACAAATAAATTCAGCTTTATTGTCTATTAAATAGCAAATTCATATTTTATCATACTCACACTGACATATTTAATATACAACATGATAAAAACTTTATTCTTCCTCCATCCAAGTCTCTGTTTATGGTTTAATAAGCACCGATATGATGCAAATGCCCATTTACACCTTGACAACACTGGTTCTAAAAAGAGAAACCCGGCTACTGACCCAGGAATGTGTGCAGAACAATGTGTGGGGGGGATTCCTGTCTTTTAACAGCGCCACTTTGAACTCGATGTGTTTGCACCTGGAGCTCGTGTTTGCTCTTATACAGTTAAACAAGTGTGGGGCGATGTGAAGAGGAGTTTGTAAAAGTCGACAGGGAGCAGCAGAGACGCAGTGTGTTAAACTTAACAGATGCTAATAGAGCTAATAAATGTTTTCTCAGATCGACGAAGAGAGGAGAAATATCAGGTCTTACGTTTACCACAGGTCGTTAAGTATAACTATGAAAGACAAAGAACAAGTATAAGGAAATAATACGTTTGTGATAAAAAAAAAAATATTTCTGTCTTTATTTATTTATTTATGTCACCATTTGGCCCTTCATATATTATATATATATAACAGCCTGCTAGTTAAAATGTATAAATCAGGCCATAAACATGCAGGACAAAGTTATATTTAATACAATCAAATGACATTTACATTATAGCAATTTTTTGAAATAATACAAACTTTAATACTGCTGAATGGTAATATTATGGAAAAGCAGAATGCAACATGTGCAAAAAAATAAGAAAACACTGATTTAAATCTGACCTGTCTCGTAGGGTTACATGTTAAAATACTGTTTAATGAAAAAAAATCTTCTAATATATTTAGTTGTTAAGTGTAAAGATGAAAAGTTTTAGGTTGTTGAGTTGCAAACCCACTTTTATGCATATCTTAGGAGAAGTGGCAGTGCAATTGCCTGCAAATGCTTCTATTTACACATACTTCAATATAACAACATGAATATATTTACATTATGTATTAGCCTTCACTGAGTCATTAATAATAATTAAAAAGCCTTTTCTATCTGCACCTTATAGCAAAATGCAACCAAAAATATTAACATTAACAGTCTAATACACCAGTAAATCTGATTTCAACACAATTTTCATTGCATGCAAATCCTCTTGACAATAAAATCAGTAAAATGATGATAAAAAGCTGTTGTTTGACAATAAATGAAATTCTAACAGGAGGCCACCAGCCAATGGAGTTTCTCACAGCGTATGAGAAGACGGTTCCTTTGGTCGTTTGAGTTTACGAGTCTTTTCTTCCATCTGAGAGAAACAGAGAGAGAAAGAAAGAGAACAGATGAGTGAAGAAGACAACATATTTTGTCCCACAGTCACGTGTCCTGCAATCACCTGCTTTTTCCACTTGTAACTTCTGCTTTGGCCAAGTTTATGTGGCCTTTGCCACGACCTTTGACCTCTGCGGAGAAACATCTGTTTGAGGGAAAGGATTGCTGACATAATCCCACTCCAAATCTATTGATGTGATTTATGCACGGCCATTAAGCTGCTGCAAAAACCCACTGTTGTGCCAGAAAGGTGAAGTGACAACAGCACTGGGATGTTTGGACTTATCCAAATATTTGTCTAAAGCTGTTGTCTATTTCTGTCAATTGTCTCTTTACAGCAATTACTTAAAGATAGCGCTTGATGCTTTCAACAGGGGTTTGGAGCTCACACGTTGACAATCATTCAAACCCGTTGCATCCGTCAAAGAGGTGTTTTGTTCTCACAAACTCACAATCTCAAATTTGACCTGAGTTAATCTGAACTGAATCCCGTCTAAAGACTGTGGTCTTAGAGCAGTAACGTGACCACCGGGGCTCAGGTTGCAGGTGAGACTTCACATTGATCTTAGTCTCTACGGCCGAGCTGAGCTGAGCCACAGGGACAGATAGGGATCTGTGGAGACCAGTCAGCCACCGCCGTGAAACCTGGCTGCTGAAAGACTGGGCATTCCAAGGGGGATTTGGGAGTGTAGAAGAAAATTCTCTACTGAATCCCTTTGCATGTTCATCCCTTTCAGTCAGTCACAAAGAGCAAACCCACACAACCTGCAGTGTTTTGTCCTATGTGGGTGAAACAATGGGAGTTGTGGAAGCCGTTATTGAGGATATTTGCATATGAAGCCCTTTGTGAAGAGAAAAAAACATGAAGTAGAAATTTAAAGTTTTACCGCCCAATTAAAATCTACACTGCTGATAGTGTGACAGAACATTAACGCACACCTACACATTACATCATGTCTCCCTGAACTGATCTTATATGTTTTTTACAAAGTGATGAATGTCTCTGTTGGGGCTATTGACAGGAAATATTATAGTGAGTAACACACAAATTATTCAAGTAATCCAAAACTGTAAAACTGCACTTTTATATTAAATGATGTCATCTTGAGATCAAAATGTGATGCAGTCATGAACCTGGGACAATAAAAAGTGGAGGAGGTCAGAGATGCTGCGACCGACTATCACTCAAAACTGATCAACATGTCACCAGTTAGCCCGCCAGCTACAGTTAGCTCCTGGGCTTCAAGAAGACGTGGTGATAAAGTAACCAGGTTTCGCGGTTCGAGAGTTCACTGAAGTTGCTTTCAAACATGCACTGAACTCCAGAGATTCTCTGCACTTCCCCCAGAGGAGTTAGAGCCTCCATATTATCTGTGAACACTTCAATACAATTCTTTTGTTGTTTCATGTTTCAACATTCAACACGTTCCATGCATCAAAACACAGCCCAACAATGGAAGCGTCACGTTTAACACTTTGTTGATGAGTCAGCATCATCTGAGGTTCTGCCCTGTGTGTGAATAACAGAGCTGTAATAAAGCCACAATGTGACGCTGACAGTTTGACACTGCCCGAGGAATGTGGAGCCGATGCCAGAGTGTAATACCAGCAGGTGAATGAAGGCCTGTCTGTGAGAAGGCCTCAACAGACCTGATCACAGCAACTGCACAAAGTCAGACCAGGAATGTTTCCACCAGCCTGGGGAGGTCAGCAGGAGAGGGACGGCCAGAGCTTTTTCACAGCAGCCATTTTGACAATAGTGGGTAAACACAGGTTCTGTTTAGTGACTGAGCCTCAATTAATGTGGTAACACCTGTGTTCATCTTCATGTCAAAATGGCTGCTGTGAAAATTGGTTATAATCATTGGACAATCATTAGTTTGATCCACTACGTTGGTCCAGACTTATGGGATGGATGATATTCCCCAGGGAATCAGCAACATAAACTAAAGTCCTGTGCACCATCTTGACAAATTTCTGAGCTGCAGTAAGTTGTCATTACTTCAACATACACCGGACACCTGTTTCCTCGTCGCAGAAGGTGAAATACCAAAGAGAACAAAGCCTCAGTGACCATTAGTAACCAGGCAGAGCAGAGGCAGCTCAGTCAGTTGATACCGAAATGTCAAAGGTGTGACTGTTAACACCTGAACCCACTGTGAGTCCACATTATGGGACTGGAGAGCAAACTCTCCTTCTGTGCTCTCTACAAATTATTATCGCTGTGTTACGCCCCCGCCTCGTTTCCTTAGTTGAGAGCCCGGTGAGAAGAAGTGAAACATGCACCGCTAAACTAAGCCCTATAAATGTTTGGCTTGCCACCAGCCAACGTATGGACTGAAGAACAAAGGAAGAATCTAGAAAATCTTTTTTTGTAAATCGTCTACGGTGTAAACAGTCAAGCTGAAGGCCTGGCATACTCAGCGATGTCTTAAAATAGAAGCATCAGGAAAAGTAGAAGTGAGAAATCCATTAAGAGACCACTGTCTTTTTTATCTTGCTTCAGTTCCACTGTCTAATAAACCTCCTGTTGAAAATGGGTTATAAAGTTATTATTACCTAGTGCTGTTGTATAAAAAACGTTAATCAGTATAAACTATTAATTAGAACAAATTTGGCCTGTGGATATTTCTTTTTATCAGGTTACAACATGGAAGCCTTTTTAGAGCTTTAGTGCAAAACTAATTTTACATTCAGCTCAGCCTCCTGTAGACAGAAAGCTTATAATAAATATAAGAATCGAAATTATATACTAATGTCTCCTTATTATCAATTTATTAACATGTATAACTGTAGTCTACATAATGTTGCTCTAATTAATGGCTCATTAATGACCTGAAAAGTAAATGATGTATTAATCGTAAAAATAAAGTAAAAAGTGATTAGCTACAGGATATAAAACAAGATGAAATTGAATATATAATAAATTAGATTAGTGAGGGATGAATGAGGCTCTGTTCTAAGGTGATGTTGATACCAGCCAGTAAACAGCTTTTCATGTCTCTGTCTGTTTTTCTCACTAACATATATTTCTACAATGTATTTCAGGTTGTGTCATGTGCTGTGGTCTTCTTGAAATGCATTGTGGTTTGAGCCTCACATCACAGCAGCCGCTACACATCCAATTCTGCAGAGACTTGCTCAATGACAGCCAAAGAATGTGAGCCAGTTGACTCTGACATTGAGGACACATTATTCACTGTGGACCCTTTAATTAGGACTGTCTGAGCTATGACCCTCGGAGAGGACATAGCCCGCACCTCTTCGGGTCAAGAGACAGAAGGAGGAAAAGGCCAAGACCCGTGGTTTTGATGTATAGGCATAAGACAGGAAACCAACATTTTTAGGTTAATACATGTTGTGCATACAAACACAGAGGAAGGAAACCATCTGCTGCACATGCGTCTTGACAGCAACCTGAAACGTTTTGTTTCCTAAACCTGACCTCATGATTGACTCAGGATGCAAACACTGGTTTCCAAGGTTGGTGCACCCGCCATCCACTCCAAGATGTAGCACTAATTTTAAAAAAACGTCATAATCTAAGCATCTATGTTTTGTCTACGTTCTTAATGTAATTGTGGAAAACGTACTACATAATCATTACTCAAATTTTTCTTCATTCACATGCTGATAACTGTTGATAGAAATTAACCAAAGTGTTTTCTGGACCTCAAACACCAACAAAAAGTATCACTGTTTCTGTTTTTAAGATGAAAAACTTCCTTGGACTGTAAGTGTAGGGCAGATATGGAAGATGAAGTCTTGACCTTGATACCCACAGTCTACAGTGGAACCCCAAAAATATTGGCTGTTGCCCCCAGAGGCTAATTTGTAGTCAGTCTGATAGAGATTGAATGAAGTAAAATAAAGCTATAACTTCTTTATCTTCCACTTAATTATTTGTGATTCCACATATTCGTGACCCTTGCATGTGACAGCAGGTAACACAACAGCTGTGCAAGAGCTGCTGGTAACCTGTCAAACTACTACTTATGCTATAGATAAGGCTGGAGGTGAAGATGCCTCAGGTCTGGACTCAAAGATGAAGGATGTAAAAGACCCTAGAACATCTTCACATGTATCTTTGTCATCATCCTTCCTGAAATACACAGAGTTGCATTGAAGCCCCATCTTTTGGTCCATTTAGTATGGAAGAGATTTTTAAACTTCTTGTAAAAGATAATGCATTTATAGACAAATGAATCCTTTCACACTGTGAGAAACTATTCTGTGCAATTCAGGAAAACTGCAGAGGAAAGAAAAACTCTTGACTCACTCCTACCTGGGTCGGGAAGTGATGACCGGGCTGGAAACTGAGGTCGAGGAGCTGTTTGCAAATACTGCACCGCAGGATAATGGATATGAAGTGACAGCTCATAAACTAAACCAGCATAATTAGACCTGGGACTTCACAGTGTTATTTTCCAGTCAGAGCTCAGCTTTCATGTTTGATGGAGGAAAATGTCTCTGCACCGCCTGGGCCGAATATTTCACAGCGAGGAGGAGGGAAGGAAAAGAGAGTGACAGACTGAGATTTAACCGTGTGAGACAAACGAGGCTTGTAGTCGGCCGGACGCAGCTTGTTTTAGTTGCAGGGTCTTCATTACTGGAAGGAGCTGCTGCTGCCGGTTCAGAGGCAGGTCACGAAGACGAGGTGGGTTAAGGATCTGAGGCTGAAGAGGGTCGTTTATCTCAGGAGCCTTTTGTGTGTGTGTGTGTGTCGTCAGGAGAATAAAATGTGTGAATAAGCATGAAATATAAACTTTTCTAGATTTTTGCCACTTTCTTCCTCTCCTTTCTCATATTAAATATGATTTTCTTGGGCAGCACTGCAGGTGTAAACACAGATTTATGGTGGCCAGGATGACAATGGCGTATATATGCAGTGAATGCATTTTTTTTATCTCAGTAATAACAGTGAGGGGAGGCTTCCTGCTCGTGAGTTTTGATGTGGTTGAGACTGGCAGGTAGAGTATTACACCTGGGCAGCTTTACAGGAGGGAGGGACTGTCGGAAAGACGCAGACTGACACTCCCTTCACACTACAAGAGGAAAAACAGCTGCATGGCGGAGGACGTTCTGCCCCTTCCTCCCAGCACTTCCTACCACAAACCATCAAGTTTTGGTCAAAGAAAATTGAAAACTTAAAACTCAACACAATTGCAGAGCAGTGAACGTAGCAATTAGACCTGCGTCATCAAAGGGCTACAGCGGCAGGATGTGCTGTACAAGCAGTTTCGAGGCTGACGATGGCGGAAACGTTATAATCTTTTCTTCTTTCTTCTCAAACAGTTACTATTGCAGAGGTTTTAAGGTTGACGGAGTTTTATTGTGTTTTTTAAAGTTAAACTTAGTTCAGTAGAGGATTGCTTTCAATATTAAATTCGCAAGGGTTCTCTTAATCAAAATAAATAACAAAAGACTTAGTTTGAGGATGTTGTGAAGCTGCGTGGGATCATGAGAGCTGTGGTCTTCACTAGCACTGCCGATGAAAATCGAAAGAAAAAAATTGGGTATTTCTCTTGATTTGAACATTGTTGGAAACATTTTGGATAGTGTAAGTACACAAGTCGACAAAATATATAATATAGGTCATGTCATTTTTAGAGATTTTATGAAGAAATGTTACGTATTACATCTTTAAAGGTCTAATGTATGTATGTAACTTCCAGGAATATAAATGACTGTTCTGTCACAAAATACAAAGATAGTTAACCCGGAGTTCTGAGGAAGCCATTCTCTTAAACCCCCCCATCAGCATATCAGGAACCGTGCACCAAACAAATGGGAGCGAGTGGACGAGCTGATTGTTTCCCAAACAGTTTAGTGGAGTTTGTTTTGAAACCGAGACCCTTATGAGGTCACGGTGCGCTTTTGCTGAAAGAGGTCACTGACAAATTAGGTCAACCTGATGGTCTTTAAGGTTAAGGTAAGATTTTAAAGTAGATAAAGTAAACACATTATGACGTTTACCTGGTTTAAGTCCTCAAGTAATGTGGATTTTACTGCCAGGAAAAGCAGATTGGAATTTAGAGCTGAGAGTTGAGATATCAAAAAAGTTTAGCATTGAACTGACCTAAACAAAAGATTAAATGGTTGGAGCCCATTCACATGTAGATTACACGTAGCTAACTGTCAGTGAAATAGATCTTTTTTTTTGTTTAATGTTTTAAGGTTTTCCTCTCGCTATGTGAACAGGTAGAGAACCAGAGCTGATCCCTGCCCGAATCCAGATGCTTGAGATTTCTGAAGCTTGTGTTTTTGTGAGAACGGAGATGATCCGTGACTGCTAACACTGAGCTTCTGAGCGGTTAGCGTCTAAGATGTGAGCTTATCATCAGCTGTTAAGAGCAGTGTGAATTCCTCGAGGCCTCGGGCTTCGACCCTGGGTGTCTGTGAGCGGATGGGAAGAGAGAGGAGGGCACAGGTGCAGATGTGGGCCTTCACATCCTGAAGCACATGATGATTAGACTGAAAGGGCCTCGTGTTCCTACTCGTGTGAGAAGAATCTCCTCTTTGAGTGGAGGATTGATGAGGACGCACCGGGGGGGGGAGAAAGGAAGGAAGCCAAATGTGGTTTAGTGAGCAGAAATACAGTGGTTTTGATAGAAAGGAAGTGGTTTTGCAATATAAAAAAAAAAGAGCAACTGCTTTTTCATAATTATTTTGAGCATACGAAGATTCATCTCCATGTCTGTAAACAAATGTTCACCTACTAGCTTTTTACAACCTGTCTGCATGAGTGGGTTGAGTTTGCTCAGTTGTCATCACCTGTCGCACAAAGTGTGGATCATTGTGCACGTGATGATGATGACGGAAACTGTGTGATGCAGTTGATAGCACCGGAAAAACCAAGTAAGTTTGAGTCAAAGTGATCAGCAGACAGTTTGAAATAATGAGAAACTCTATGTTGTATACAATGAGGTTCAATTGTGGATGAAGCTTCCCTATTGTGTTTTTATAAACTGCTGAACAATAGGTTTTCAATGTGATTTACAATACTGGGGACAAGATCATTTTAGATTTAATGATTATGACATCTATTACCAATCCCCCAGCAAATCCAAAATATTAAAAAGGCAACACTTCACTACCTGATTAACGTAATCGTTATGTTTCATGAGGAAATAAATAAATAATAAATGATCACTATATCCTCCTGCATCCAGTGATGTATGGATGTGGATATTTGGGCTGGAGTTTGTTTCTGTACTAACACATGAACTGGCTGAAGTGGATCAGAAGAGCTGATCTATACACTCTGGTCTTACCACGATTGTGAGTAATGGCATTCAGGACAGCGAGGCACTGGTGTCACACTGGAGAGTCAAGGGGGACGTCCCTGAAAATGTTGCTCAAATCCAGTTCTGCTCAAAAGACAAAGAAGTGAATTATGATGTTAAAAAAAACCTGAACCAATCTTTACAAGTTGCACAAGAAAGGAAGTTATAAGTTCTCTTTTTTGTCACCCAGTAGGTGGTAAATGAGTACAAATGACACGTTGCAGTCAACTGGAACTGAGACATGAACCAGTAAAGGAGCTGTCACTCTCACTATTCTGTCAAAATAACCCCAAAGCAGGGCTGCACTGCCTCAAACACAATGTTCAGCTCACACTAATCACTGTGTGTGCTGTAAACTGTCTATGAAAGGTTTGCAATGTTGTCCTACATTTCTATTAGGTGGCCAAATCCTTTAAATACCAACCTGTCGCCTGTCTGAAGTCAGCATTGTTGCTGTTGTTGTCATTTGTCTCCTTCAGCGATTCCACTGAGGTCTTGTTGGAGACGGTGCCTTCATCGTCGGTTTTCTCCTCCGCGCTCGGCTGCACAGGTGCAGGAGTCGGACTCGGCTCAGCCACGTCCTCCTTGGGTTTGTCCTCAGAGCCGTGTGGAGAAGGAGTCGCAGCTGCAGACTCAGCGCCGGGGTCGACCACAGATTTGTCCGCCTCGGCTGCGAAAGACAAACCCGACAAACAAAAAAAGCAAATCACATAGATTTCAGTCAGGGCCTCTCATGCAGCATTGAGGCGTCTGTATCAGTTTAGCATGATAAATAAATGAAAGCAACATGAGCTGAGTCATATTGACATATATTGGAAGACATAACAGCACATACTGCGTTTTTTATGGTTGTTAAACTGTCACAACAAATCAATTGTGTAACGTTGTTGAGACATCTCTCTCTGTCATTTTAACCTCCTGTGACTCGGCAGTTTGCCTGTTTAGGGCCAGTGTATTCTGTGTTTAGCTGCCACATAATAACAGTATTTTCACTCATGTAGCCTGAAGTGGTTTTGCTCTCTCTGACAGTCTGGGGGGTTGGGTAATGAGGCGGCTGATTACTGACCAGTTGCTAATGAGCTACAACCATGCAGCTGTTGGAGACTGTGGGAAAGTAGGGTGGCCCCATCATTATCTGACCCGGGGTTAGGTGGAGGGAAAGCGGAGATGGAGGGGAGAGGAAGGTGACCGCGGCCCGAGACATAATGCTACGGCTAAGATGGCTCCTCAGGCGACATTCCAACCTGCACAAAATCATCAGGTCTGTCTGCTTTATGGCGGCTGACTGACGCTCTGTTACAGGTGGACTGTTGCCCCGATTCCCGGTTTTCTCACGTCATACACTCAGACTGGAAATGGAAATACCTGGATGTGCCTCTTAATGGTTGTCTGCTTTGTTCCTCAGTGTAGCAGTTCTCTTTGATTGTGGACTGAACCTAATGTAACACCAGTATGTCTCCTTCTCACCAGGGGCGTTTGCAACAGGTAAATCACGCTTGGGGCCACGAGCTGAGAGTGGGCCCCCGAGAAGAGCCGACTATGCTCCTCCACAGCGACGACAATTTTGTTCGAGCCACCTTAACTTCTGTGATCAGTCTCTTTGACTGGATTCCTTGAAACACTCCTGCTTCTCACCCAAGTCTCTTCTGTTTGTGAGGAAGCTGAATTACAAACTATTTACAGAAATAACTTATCATGCAGCTCGAACACCATTAGAAGAAAGAACAGGAATCTTTTCTCGGGCCCTCGACAGAAGTAGATTTGAGAACTTCCCTGTTGTGTTAATTACCATTATTATGATGACTTAATAATATCTATATTAATAAAACTTTGTTTCTAAATCTTGAATGAATGTCTGAATGGGTTTGAATGGTCGTCAAGACTAGAACAATCTATATCAATACAGACCATTTATAATTTTTATAAATAATGGTAAGTTTTAAGCCTGTTTTTTCGTCTGGGCTCATCATGTGAACGATACTATAATAAAAATCTATATTTTTTTGTCATAAAAGAGGTTTTAATCACAATAAATGTTCCTTTAAAGTAAAATAAATAAATTAAGTACTTGCACTGAACTCACAGAAGGTGACAAATCTGATTCCTGATTATGTTTTGTCTCTTTTATCCCTTCAGTATCATTTGGTCAAAAAATTGTTTTGTTGTAGTGGCTTGCAAACATCAACTTGCACGGTTTCTGGGCACTAACACACTAATTCTCCTTATACTTCATACCAGTTACCCAGCGTCGCTTTAAGTTACTTCCCATATCAGTTTGTGTGGTTTCTGGAAATGCTTATTTTAATGCTTATCTCATCACTAAGCTTGGACTGAGAGTAGAGTGTTTCCATGAGGTCACGGGTGTGGCTGTGTGTTCAGCAGAGTTATTTTCTGTCTTTTCCTCTAAATGAACATTTCACGTAAATGCTATAAACGATGAGCTTTCAGGAACAATTTGTAGTTTTTTTAAATGTCTGGCTGGTTTCTGCTTTTTTCCACCAGTGACTGAAACACTAGAGATATAAAACAAGTGAGTCTAAGACCTGCTGGACAAGCAGTTTTAATCATATAAATCTTTTTGCATTCAAAACAGCAACAAATCCAAGTGCATGGTTTGAATCTTTGTTCTCCACCTGCTCTAAATGCTGCAAAGGTTCGATTATTTCTTTCCCATTAGAACGATTGCTGCTCTTTTCAAAGTGGCCATCAGACTCTGTCCATTCAAACAAAGTGTGGCTCAAGGCAGAGAGGCAGGCCCAGACATGACTGCACCTCTTACCTTTCAATGTGGGGGAGACCTCTAAGGAAACAGAAACACTTTTCTCAGAAAAATGAAAATGTCAAAACAAGAAGACCATTGGCAAATAGGTGTTTTTTGAATTGGATGCATTGTACAGTAAGGCACCAAATAAAGTAATATAAAATATACCACGCACAGAAGAAGCAGTCTTCATATTCACAAATACTTAACGCTAAAGACTCAATTTCTGACTTGCTGCTAATGAAATCAAATGCTATCAGAGTGGGATTCATAACAGAATAACTCTCATTCTTACATTATAGCTAAATGTCGGTATGTATTGGTATCAGCTGCAGGTATGACAAACTGCATTGGCTGGTAGTTTCTTAACTTGGCTTCCATTTCCATCAAGTGGTTGTCTGAAGTACTGCAGGCCACATTAAAAAGATGTTCTCCCTCCAAACTAAGGAAACTGTCAGTTCACTGACGAACATTTCAAAATTTTCAGTAGAGGCTCTTAACTGATCTCACCTTCACACAATCTATTTTTAAAATCCCTGTGTGAGTCAGGCCACTTGCATAATCTCAAATTTCCTTCCTATAAAAGTCACACCAACCACACTGGTGTGAAACGCACTGTGGTGTATATTTGACAAGTTATTTAAAATAACGTGGTGCATTTTTTAAATATATTGTATTTGTATTATGTTGTTAAATCAATGCGTGTAGAGAAAAAATACTTTTTTTGTTCATGTCAAAATGTTCTGTAGGAATCTGGACATTCATACGCCCTCACAGCCTGTTTTAAAATAGTGTCACGTACATATTGTACTTCCTTTTTTACTCAAATGAACTGACCTTGAGAAAGAGGAAAGAAAGTAGCATGCAACTAGTTTACAAGACACTTTTACAGTCAAACCTAAAGCAAGTGACTTCATTTATATATCAAAATAAAACCATGCTGACTGGCCACAGATTTGCTCTCACGTTTCTGTTCCTCTTGTCCCTCAGGTTCTTGGGGCTCCTTTGCCTTCGTTTCTGTATTTTCAAAGGTTTTCAGACCTGAAAGGTGTTCAGAGATCAGGGTTTGTTTTTGTGCAACAACTAAACAAGGACAGATACTATCAGTAATATTTCTGTTGCTATAAGTGGGTGTGTCAGACTGACCATTCTGAGACACAGTATCAGCAGGAAGCTCATGGTCCACAATGCTGAGAGGGATGTTGGCTTCATCTTGTCTGGACGTGAAGTCGACAGAGTAGCGCTGTAGGAACACACACACACACACACACACACAAATAAACACACACACACAAGTAAACACACATCAGGGGGACAACATTTGTTTCCACGTTTGTTCGATCTAAATTTCAAATGAGTATTGATAATATAAAGCTACAGCCAGCAGCCAATTAACTAAGCCTAGTTTATAGACTGAATGTACACACCATATCTTGCTGGATTAGTCAACACAAAAACAGAAGTAATAACAAAAAAATCCTGGTTTAAAGAGTGACGTAAATTAAGTTGCACATATAGATACAAAACATAACTTGTCATGATTTCATTTTGATTACATGTCGACTGCTTCCAGTCCTTCATTCTAAGCTAAGCTAACTGAGAGCTGTTACTATTAACAAATAACTATAACTAATCCCATCTTGTGGTGGAGGTGAGCAGCCATCGCTCCATACTCACTCTTCCTCTTTTCCGCACAACGCAGCAAGCGACTACAAATCCAAGAGCCACGATGAGGATCAAAATGAGGATGACAATACCTGAAAGGAAACAGATGAAGCAGAAGGCGCCTCTCACACAACAGCAACAGTCTCAAAACTACATTAGAATTTGAGATGTACTGGGTGACGGGGCCAGATTTAAATGTAACTCACCAATGGTGTCTCCTCCGGTTTTTGTCTTGGCAGGGGGCTCTGTAAGAAATACAGAAATGTTTCATTTTGACACTTTACATGATAAAGTTAACACGAAGCAATAACGTTGGGATGACAGTATATAATGACTTATCAAATGTAACCCTATAAGAGGACTACTTTACTCCATGACCGATTGACTGGTTTAAAGGTTCAGTGTGTAAGATTTAGGTGAAAGGGATCTATTGACAGAAAGTGAATATAAAATAATGATGTTTTCACTAGTGATGTTTCATCTGAATTGTACAAATTGTTGTTTTTTTTACCCTAGAATGGACCCTTTATATTTAAATACTTTATATCTACATCGGGAGTGGGTCCTCTCTACGGAGGCCGCCATGTTTTTTACAATTGTCCAAACTAAACACCTTTTAAGGTTTTATGACAACTGAAGTTACCACAGGTTCTCTTATATGTTTGGAAGGGGAGGATGAGGGGAAGGGGTATTCAGCTGCAACATGAAACTTCACCACTAGATGTCACTAAATTCTACACACTGAACCTTTAAAGCAGCAAAGCTGATTTTTTTATGGCCGCTTGGGGGCGGCAGAGCGAGCTGAATACACAATTGTGACATAACTAAACATAGGTTGTGTATGATTATAATAAAAGCAGCTACCTAAAGACGCTTGAAGACAAATGGTTGTCCATGCAAGCAACATCTTTAATGTTGCACACAGTCTGTTTCGATAACACAGTTATGTCAACATGTCACGCTAACCAGGAACACAGATTTGTAGAGTTGGCTTTATTCATCAGCACTGTCAACTCACTTTTGTCTTTTAGTTTGTTTTTATCAGGTGTAGTTTTAGCTGGACCAATGGGATTGATTTTGCCACCTTTAGTAGTTTCACCACCTGAATCAGAGAAGCGTGTTATGACACAAGAAAAGAAACAGGCACAATCAAAGGAAGGCGTGGTCATGAAGAGATTGGCTTTGACGTCCAACATCTCAGACCGAACATCGTTTGGCGTAGACAACATTTCAGATAACAGTTCAGATAATGTCTCTCACCTTTCTGCTCTGTTGTTGAGGGTGCTGGTGTTGAGGGTGCTGATGGTGATGTTGGGGCTCGATGTTGGGGTGCTGGGATTGAGGGTGCTGTGGTGATGTTGGGGCTGTTGATGTTGGGGCTGTTGATGTTGGGGCTGGTGATGTTGGGGCTGGTGATGTTGGGGCTGGTGATGTTGGGGCTGGTGATGTTGGGGCTGTTGATGTTCATATCATTGGCGATATTGGAGATATTGGTGGTGTGCATGGTGGTGTTGGTGGAGGGCATTTCAGTGGTAAGGCTATACTGGCTGCTGTTCAATCCCTGTGAACTTCTTGGTGTTTCTATGGCCGAAGCCATAATCAAACCTGTAGGAAAGTATACAGCATTTTCAACAGTGTCTCTTAAATGTCGCCTTAAAACCAAAAAACAAGATTCAACTACTAAGTCTTCCAACCTGAACAGCCATAGTTTGTTTGTCCCTGAGTCATATACGACCATTTCTTGAATAGCAATAATACGCCCTCAAATTGCCATGGTTACAATAGGTATAGATTAACCTACCTAAGTTTAGGAAAAGTTTGTGTGATTGTGATTTGGTTTTAAAGTAAAACATTTTATGGTTGGACGACCTTTGTTGTCATGGATATAATAATAAAGTTGTTGTTAAAGCTGGGGAATGCTCATGGTTAAAAGAAGACATCTATTGGTTTCAAACAGGAAATGAAAAAGAGCCCATGTCAGAGCCCATGTCAAAGTAATGTGTTCTGTGGACCCATCTATCAGCCTCAACCTCCTGTGAGCAGCTGTTGGGTGAAGTTTGCCCTCAGGAGGTTGAGGCTACAAAGCTTTCCTGGCAGAAGTTTCAGTTTTTTCGTTGCAGTTTGATAAAGTTGAGGCAACAAAATTAGTTGGTTATGTTTAAGAAAAGATCAAAAAACAACCTTTAACAACATTAACCATGTGCAAAGGCTTTGTGGCTGAAAACCTCGAGGGCAAACGTCTCCCATGTACCTCCTGACATGCACTTTGTCACTCTGTATACCCCGTCGACAATAAAAGGTATTTACGGCTCGCAATAAGCTTCTGGCACAGATGACCTACGGGGTTGTGTTTTTTTTTACAAGAGGACAGTTTCCTGTTAAACTGTGAATTAGCTCATTTGTCCACCCTCACAGTGGCATTCTTAACTGAACACACTAAAGGGAACCAGCCATGCAAGTAAGGTGTGGCCCTCAATAATGTTTAACTTATACAATATACAGGAAATGGATTTATATTGTATTCATCAATAACTATCTTTAAAAGTACATTCTTTGTTTGTATTGGATTTTTTTTAAAATTGATTTTATCAATTGATACAGTTTGCTGACCCCAGACAGAACATTTTAGGTGCAGGGTTTTCATATTGATAACAAAATGTAATACTTTGCTCGTTATAAGACACATTACTTATGCAGTGTTATCAGGTGCATTTATTATAATAAACATAAAAATAAAAAACAAAAAAAGCCTTACCCAGGATAAAGAAGAAAGGACCAATCAACGGCATTTTACGTTTGTTCGATGGCAGCAGCAGGCGACTAGGTAAATGTTCTATCAAAGCTCTTTGCCCCAAGGTGACGCAGTCCTGTAGTTCGTCTTCCTGTCTGCTTCACAGCATCGTATGTGTATTTGTATTTCAGAGAAGCAAAAAAGGGATCAACGCCGGTGACCACAACAGGATGTACCATGTTGCTTAAATGGCGTGAGAGGAAACACACTGTTCTTATACTTCACCAATCTCCTCTCACCACAGATGAGGCAGCAGATATTCGTTACTAAAGAAAAACTTTAAGTTTCAAGTTAAGTCATTAAGTGAAGAATATGGACCATTGGCACCAACTTTAACATGTGAAAGCAAACATGCATCTCGTAGCATTTGTCTCGGTTGCAACGGTTATATTACTGATTATATGTTGGGTTTTCTTAAAAAACTGATAACGTTTCAACAATATTTCCGATTCTGTCAGTACTATTTTCTGCTCACTAGATGTCGCTGTGACTATGGGGAAATATGCCAGTCGCTCTTCTCTTCTTGCTGAAGGTTTGACTGACTTGAACAAAATTTATCTCCTGTCTGATGTACCGTCAAAGAAATGAGGTAGAAAATAAAAAAAGAATCACTAAATATAGGAATAGTGGTGATGAATATCACTATGATTAAATAAAGAGGAACATCAAAGCATTTTCTTGTGTCATGCTGGCTGAGGAAAGTATAATATGAGGAAGAATGAAGACATCAGTTGATTATTTCAAGTAAATAATTAACATAGACATTTTTATTTAACTAGTTTGAATAGTGAAAAATCATTGCAATGATTTATTAAAGAAAAAAAGCCAAACTTTCACTGGTTGCAGTCTCACAAACGGGAATATTGTTCTTTCCTTTTTGTTTTTTAGGCAAATAACAAAACAACTGAAAACTACGTTAGTATTTGTCACTATTTTCTTAAATTTAATAGACCAAACAATTAAATGATCAAATGGGAAAGTAATGGGCGGATTGATCAATGAAAAACAATCTGTTTAAACATTAACAATCTGTACCATTTTTCTGGATGTGCATGTCTGTGTGTATCACTGTACAATGTGTGGTAGGGGTTGTCAGGGTGTATGTGTGCTCAGCCTCGTAGGTTCATTTATTACTGTTTATTTCCCCATGCCAGTGGTAATCAGCAGCAGGATTAGTGTTAACTGCCACCCAGTCACTGGCAGGCTCCACGTGGGCCACCGCAGGCCCCTTCTGCCGAGTGGCCTGACCGGGTCTGTGCGGGACCCGCTCGCAGTGACGAGGTACTGGGAGTCTACTGGGAGTCTGCTAATCCCGAAGAAAGACCCCCGTCTGGCTTCCTCTCCGGGCCACCTATCACCATATCACAGAACCTGGGCCAGTGGATGAGCTAATGAGCACTGAGAGGAGAGGAGAGGAGAGTGTGTTTCTCTGTGTATGTGTGTGAGAGAGACTCAGGGAGAGGGGAGAGAGAGCCGGACCACCCACCCGGAGGATTCAGAGGCACAGGATTCACAGCCCATTCTGTTGACCTGCCACACCGCCCCAGCTCTGGG